>NW_026859173.1:0-24379 GCF_026571515.1 Ruditapes philippinarum
GGGGGCAAAAAAAAAAAACAAAAAAATTTAAAAAAAAACTATATTTTCATGTACTTATTTTCATCTTGCATGCTTTTACCATGAATATTTCTGTTGCCAGCCTTAAAAGCTTTGAAAAAAAACTCAGATTTAGTTTAACCATATCTTATTTTATTGCATTATATATACATACATAAAATTTCACAATTATACATAATTATAGATTAATACATTAATGTAAATAAAAAAGGGATGGGCAAAATGTGTAACAATATTAACGACGGCAGACATGATTCCGTAAAAACAAATCAAAGGACATATAACAGTAAAGCAAACCATTTTATAATGTTTTAATGTTTCGAATAATTAAAGAGTACAAGACAATTCTATATTCAAATCTGATTCTTATACAATGTACTGTGTATTAAGCTGCGCTTCGGGCCATATACCTTCCACAGTCTGACCAACCAGTCCGTAAACTTGCATATTGCCCTCAAGGCCATGTTTTATTTGTTAATTACATCAGGACTAAAATTTGATAATATTATCAAAGTTTTGGTATGCTAAAAGGTTCTTTCTTTTTACGGACCTTATTTGGGCATTATTTTTATATAAAAAACAAATACAATCAAGACGTCCTCATTATCATCCATCTTTGTATTTAATTTTTTTATCTCTTTGAACAGTAAACCTGTGATGACGACGTGTATGTTAGTTGAAGCAATGAAAAAATATACAGGGCAAAAA
This sequence comes from Ruditapes philippinarum, assembly GCF_026571515.1. Taxonomy (NCBI): domain Eukaryota; kingdom Metazoa; phylum Mollusca; class Bivalvia; order Venerida; family Veneridae; genus Ruditapes; species Ruditapes philippinarum. The sequence continues at coordinate 727 of NW_026859173.1, forward strand.
TGTAGTACTAAGGACTTAAATTATACCTCATAATAGTGTTAAAATTTTTGCTTGGTCCTCGTAAATATATTGTCAAGTATTAGGTGGTAAGAACATACACAGTTCTTAACACATTTAGGAAAATACAGAACAGAATTGGAAATAACGCAAACGGTTTACTATTTGAAATATCAAGATCTACATCATTAAATTGTAAATGATTAAAAGGTTTTAGATATTCATAAACAAAGCGTTGAAAGTGTTTTGTATTTGAACTTAAAACAAAGACTGTATCAAATATTTCATCAAAGTACATTGTGTCATTAGCTAGCCTTTATATTTGATTGGTGTTATATAATAGAAACATTGTAAAACATTGTAAAACCAAAATTAAACGCCGTTACTTCTAACATTTGTTTTCGAATTTCCAACTGACTTAATTTATCAAACTTTCCAAAATAATCTATAAATGACTTCTATAAATGATGCCTTTAAGTTATAGAAGTGTCGGGAAACCAGTTTGACGGAAGATCGTCACCTAAATAAAATGGAAACTATTCAGAATTTTGTCGCGCATGGTTTTACTAGTTTTATGTAACTAAATGGTAAACTCGTGGTGGCTAACTGCTGTGATCTGGAAGGTAAACTACAATCACAACCACTAAATCATTAAACAAAGTGCTATGAAATGTAATAGAGAATAACGGAATCCCTAAAGATCGTCCAAAATGACAAAATTGAAACTGTTGCAGGCTCGGTTTAGTTGAGCCTGTTCGTGGACGGTACTGGAAAGTGCAAGTTACCGTACTTGCCCCCTAACACCGGTTTACGCAGAATTCTAACACTCGCGTGATTTTGTCACTATAGACAAAGAAGGGAAAAAACTGACAATAAACACCGGTTAGGGACTACTTGTATATGCGCTGTTATGTTTTCACCCTCGATTGTATAGTTTACAAAGCATTTTAAAGCAACAATAAAAAGCATTTTTATTTATATTTTTTCAGTTATTATAATGTTTTCTTTTCATACAATACCGAAATAATATCTCACATACACTAACGCCACATATTAGATCCATATCAGTTAATAAATACTTTGACAAAACGGCGCCAATCCGTAAGCAGCGTAAATGACGTCATCGTAAGTAAACAACTCTTTCCTAAACAAGTTGACGTTATTTCATACATACAAGAATAATAAATGGGGCACTGATGTAAACACGATACGACGTAAGCTTTTATTGTTGAAAACTTGATAAAATAACGTTTTTTTTCTTATTATTTCTTTTGTTTGATAATTTCTATATCTTCGCAACAGTAGGGTGCGAAAATCGAACAGCGTTATACGAAAATCGGCACCGGAAGTTATTTCCGCTTGTAAAATTAGTTTAGTGATTTTCCTTATTTTATCGTGTTAGAATCGAAATAACATCGGCCGGAGAGGTGTATATCGGCTATTTAACACCGGTTTTGTCGTTTTGATGCGACAAAATTAACCACTCAGGCCTACGGCCTTTGTGGTTAATTCCTACGCATCAAAACTCCAAACCGGTGTTAAATAGCCGATATACACCTCTCAGGCCGATGTTATTTCTTAATTCAACATATAATCATGGAAATGGTTAAATTTTGAATTTAGTAAAGACACAAACATTTTTTTGCACAAAATGATAAAACACAATACATATTTACATTTATTTTTTATTACGTTTTTAAATTCATCATAACCATGTAATAATAATTTACGAAAACACCATTTGATATAAAGGGATATTTAGGCAAAATAATGACAAAAATATTAAAATGATCTTATGTACTCAAAACACGCTAAAATATCGTTTCTTAAAGCTCCAGCTTGAATTTCTGTTTTTAATTCTGTATATTTTGGGTTTGAAGCGTAAATTTATCTATATATGTTGAACAAAATTTAGACGCCAATAGAATCACCGAATAGTTTAAAACAAGTCATGTGACTTGAACAAATCCTTGAAGTTACAATAACAGATATTGTGGATATTGAATCACTGAAACAAGTGTTAGTCATTCATTTGACATGTTCTTTAACGTTTCCAGAGTTCACCGTGACAACAATTGTGAAATCCTAGCGCTCTAACCTGACCCACGCGGGTCAAGTTAGGAAACCACCATTCTATTCATTATGTGGACCAAAAAAATGTTTTGTTCCTTTGACAGTCTAATATATTCATTTTGAGGGCATTTACAGAATTATGAATGAAAAATTCAAAATTAAGAAATGAAAATTATGCCTCTTCATTCACAGTACATAATGTCTTGTCGTCAGCTCAGTAATATAGCCGTTAATGCAAGGTTGTCAAAATAATAATGTTTTATTTCAAATTCTCTCTATACCATAATAATGATAAACAGGCACCCTCTAAATATAGAAAACAATCTGGAAGAAGAGTGATCCCTCGGAAGCATAAATCACAACAAAATCACATAAAAGGTGAATACTCGGTTTGATTAAGTCTGTACATGATGGATAATTAAAAATTGCAACATCCCACAAGCACCCCCCCCAGCACCGTACTCAATATTCAACACTTAAAGGTGTTGGAATCAATGACTTGTTGGTCTTGAGATTTGACTGTATGTTTTGATGAACAAATATCTTTATACATTTATGATGGATTTGCCACGCCCTTTATGGACATTGTTTCTTTGTTACACCCTACATTTACATACGTTATCTTCTTGTATGCAGTTACTTTTATAGCCATGTTTTCATCATTAAACGTATGCAATACAACGATAATTGATACTCAATGCTTCACAACAGTCCGTTACAAACATTCACTAGTTAAATGTGAACTGTAATTACTGACATTGCTCTTGGTGATCAGTAAACAGAAATAAACAGAACTTCCGAATGAAAATCTGCAATATACATACATGTATATACTAACACGTTACCGTAATGTAGTGTTTTTAAGTGTCAATAAACAAGCCTTGTCCAGATCCCAATGTAACCGGTTGTACAAGGATAGAGATTTCTCATTCCTGAATCAAACTCTTTTTTTTCACTTCTCTGGACAAAATAATATAGGAACCCAGTAATATGTTTCAACTTTGAATATGCGTATTAATATCATTGCCCTACCCATAATACTGTTATTTTTGTGTCATGGTATTTTAGTATCACTGTTGTAGTTAATATTTTCTATTTAAACACTTTTAATCCGTCCAGAAACGAAAATAAAGTGCTTTATATTTTTATTATGATACATGCATTTATAATTGTCTCTTTCTGATTTATGCTGCAGTCTTGTCCAATTATAGAAATTCAATTCAATTCAATTAGAAACGTTATTGCATAAAACATTTTCATATCAACATACATGTAAGTTCAATCTACGTTTTACAATTTTGTAAAATTTTGTTGTTTCTATAATCTTTTGGTCGATTCTAACAAAATATGCAACATAAAACGTTTCTGTCATGAATAATGTATGTAAAAGAATAAAATGTTCCGGAACAAAATATTATGCTGCTTAAACCTATTTAACTATGTTTTGAACTCTTGATGAAAAATACAAACATTTTTTTTCAGAAGAATTATTTTCAATTTCAAATAAAAAATGTTCCTCTACATGTTTATCTAAGTATTTAAAATTCGGATAGAACCAATCATATTTCTTTCTACATTTTTTCTTTCTTCAGCCATTTCTTCGTAAGTTACCTTATTCATCTCTATAGTGATAATTCAACAATCAAATATTCCATTATTCTTCATTGTACATTCAAAGAGCTTACATCTAACCACAGCATTTTATTTTTGAAAATTTACTTTTACTGAAGCGGAATTGATAAAGTACTGTTTACTTGTTTTCCAATCCAGTGTGAATTTCTTTGTTGTGAAATGTTTGTAATTTTGTTTTATGTACAATTTAATGGATAAATAAACTAAATAACATTTTTGTAGCAGATATATACATGTAGCTTTATACACTTTAGCAAACAAGCATACAAAAATGCATATCATGCGATTAGGGTTGTATCAAAGTTGTGAATGCAAGCGTTTATAGCCGTGTTGCAATGAACAATCATGCTTTTATAAGAATTTTTATTTACGGTAGTAATATTGTTTTATATTTATAAAGATATAGAGGATATTTGTTTGTTTGTGTGTAAGATGAAATTTTATTTCATCGAGTGGGCTTTAAAAACAGTATTCTCACGAGTGGCGTAGCCACGAGTGAGAATACTGTTTTTAAAGTTCACGAGATGAAATAAAATTAAATCTTACACAACAAACAAACAAATTTTCTTTTTATTTTATGCTAAAAAACAAGTTTAAACGAAATTTTCATGACATAAACGTAAATATTAAAATCTGTTTTCCCCATTGAGAGCCCCATTTAGTCGGAATTTCTCATTAAAAACAAGAAGTCTTGAGCTGTAAAAATAAGTCCGACAATCAACGTTAAATGACAGTGATATTATTTATTTTGTTAAAAAATATGAATGATCGCTTGTTTTAATAATAAAAACAAACAATTCTTGTAGGAGAAAAATTCCAACCATCCATCAGTATTTCTGTTACTTACTGCGTATTTATATTAGACCTGGCTTTGTTTAAATGTAAGCGGCAGCCATTTTTTTAAAGTTGTGTATTTCACGGGAGGAAAAATAATTGTGTTTGATTTCAGAGGATATCATTTGGATTTGTTAGTCATACACCTTTTTAAAAGAAAGAAAACATATTTGAGGATTGAAACAGACAAAAAATAAGTGTTGACAGATGTGAAAACATTCAAAAAAGGAGCTTGGAAAATGGAAAACTTGGAAGCTTGCTCGGAACGCTGGGTGGTTTAATTGTTCTACGAGGTGATAGCTGTCATTGCTTTTTCAATTTTTTCATAAAGCGTACGGCAGTTTATTGCTCGTAGGATACTTTAATGTGCCAAATGTCATCAAGAGAGCAGTTTGCATGTGGTAAGGAATGTTGTCAGACTGTAAAAAGGAAACAAAAAATTTAGAGATGAAATTTGGTGATTGGAATTTGAATGAATAGAAGTAAGTTTTCTTCTTTTTATTACTTTTGACATTTAAGTTGATTATCAATTTCAGCTTTGCGTTTTCTTTAAACAGCCTGTTATTGTCAGAATTGTCAGTAAAAATAAAATTGAGGTACCACATGGGGAAAATCTTAAAAAAGTAGTTTCGTCATTGAAAAAAGTGAAATTATATTTTGATAATTTTCACTGTGAAATTATCAAATATAATTTTCACGGATAAATCAGTAATCCACTGAAAAGCATAAAATAAAGATATATGTACAAGAATATAGTCGTCAAGCTAACGTTATTAATTAAACATGTGAGACATGCTACTTTTTTTCTTAATTTATTGTAAAATGTAACAGTTTTTTTTAAAGTTTTTTTTTATTTATATGCTATGATATGGTAGGCTAATTGAATAAATACACTTGCTGTATATGTCTTACTGGTGTGTAATGATTGATAAAATGCTGATGCTGTTGTTGTTGTTGTTGTTGTTAGTGTTGTTGTTGAATATTTTAGCGTCTTAAAAGTGAACGTGAAAGTAGTGTTATTATTTATTTTGAAATTGTGAAATCATTTGACATAAAATGTCTGAACATTGAGCAGTTGTTTTGTAATGTGCCATTATGGATGATATAATTAATGTACCTGTTTGAATTATCATATATCATTTTAATGCTGCTGAGTACATATCTATAATTCATGGATGTTTATTTACATTATTTTTGAAGTTCTGTTTTATTAAAAAAAGCACACAAATAAAGGTTACGCTAAAAAACTATAAGTTGTTATTTTTCTATAAAGTTGTATCAACATATTCCTTATTTGCTGTATGTACGGTATCCTCGCGTTGTTAGCAGATATTCTTTGGCTATAAGACAAGGGACAGGACGTGAAGTGGTTGGAAACTTGGTTTAAGCCAGCCTGACAAAATGTGTAAAGTTATAACGCCCACACACATTTTATCCAGGGAAGTTGGTCTGTTTGTTATTTTGATTTTATTAATGTGCCCAATACTTAAGTTAATGTTTATGACAGAGTCGGATTTAGGTTTTATATTCCTAGTTTCTGATTTGACAAAGATGTATTCAGATAGTTTCACACGGGTTGTTGTAGCGCCGAGTGTGATGCCCTCTAGTAAAATCCATGAGAGCCAAAGACCAGCTACGTCATTACACCGTAGTTTGATAAGACGTTTTTTTCTGTCGGTCGGGTCGTATATATTGTGCTCGTGATAAATGCTTTTAACGTAGAATAATATGGACAGATATGCAATGAATTTTAACCCGTTTTTTAGTGGTGTCTTAAGCCAAAATACAATCAAAGTACTCAAAGTACTGATTGAGTGGTGCACCTTACGTCTCCACATTTAGTCACTATGTGGGTTTGTAGCCAAAACATGTCTGTCCATTGGTAGATTTTCCTACAGCGTTGATATCATAAATCTCATACACAATAAAAACGCCTACTAATAACTAAGGCTTCTCAAGAAATAGAGCATGAAATATCTTCATTGAATCAATGCATACTTATAGAATTAAATGAAAAAAAATTGTAAGAAGTCGACAATTTACAGGAAATATTAAATGATAAAGGACACAGGTCGGTTGGACTCAAAAAGTCACGAGGTCATGGTGATATTAGCTTTTTACCAATGCAATTAATTAAGAATCCTGACCGACAAAAATAACTTGTCTCAAAAGTAAGCACTTTATTATGTTCGAATTTGTCCATGTATCGATCATACAGGACCTCCTGACTCTACAGTCTTGTCTTGATATACAGCTCGTTTGTAACGTGAATGTTTCGGTGTTATAAAGCCATATAATAATTACAAAACTTTTACATTTTCATCTTAATTGGAAATATACCAGCAATGGAGTATCTCTGTCTGACCTGGAAACACCTAAATGTAAGCGTTTTATTACAATTGATGAAAGTAAAGGAAGAACGGGCAACGATTTGTTTCAAACTGCTACAATCTTGGGATTGGCATATAGACATGATTTAATACCAGTTATTTCTTCTTCATACCCCTTGAGCACGTATTTTGACTTATCTAATATTGTTGATTTGAAGAAGAGTAAATTATCAAATAATGTATTCCTTCATTCAAATAAAGTAGCAATATATAGAAACTTCAGCACAAGACTTAAGCAAGAATCTCACAACTTTACCATGGTAGGTTGTTTTCAATCTTGGAGATATTTTGATTCAGAAAGAGATATTGTTAGAAATGCAATACGCTTGAAATATGTACATTTTCACCGCGCTGAAAATTACATGAAACTTGTGAACCCTAAAGGCTATAAACAATTTGCAATTCATATTCGTCGTGGAGATTTTAGCTCCCCAGAACTCTTAAAAAGAGGATTTGCCGTAGCAGATGCAAAATTTGTTGAAAAAGCAATGAACATATTACAAAATAACACATCGTACATAGTATTTTTTGTGGTTACAAATGACAAGAAATGGTGTGAAGGGAACTTGAAAAATGTCCATATAAGTCCATTCGACAATCCTGGAGACGATCTGGCAATTATGGCCTTGAGTGATCACGTGATAATGACAGCAGGAACATTTGGAGCTTGGTTAGCAGGGGGAAAAGTTGTTTATTATAAAGAGTTTCCTCGATCAAAAAGTCATTTATCATTTCTTTTTAATATATATGATTATTATCCATCAGATTGGATAGGTATAACATGAAAATACAACTAATCCTGTTTTTTGTTTAATTATAATTGATATTCATTACATGTCAGGAAAATATAAATCAATTATTTTATGATGATGAAGTGAGCTGTCCTGTTTATTGACATGGCTAATGTGATTTTTCACCAATTCAAATAATAAATGACTTTATTTACAGGTAAATATATTCATTTGTTGCTAGGCAACAATATCCATTTATTGTCAGGCAGACATATCAATTCGATGGGACGATTCATGATTACATTTTTCATCAAATTACGCGCAAAAAATCAACAACATAACTTCTTGATGTCCCGTTTTGTGTTACAAAATATATGACAACATTATACGAATGCAAGTTTTACAGTGTATTATGATAATAAGTATATGTGAAGGAATGTTTTAGAATAAATATAAATATTCAGCGTTGTTTCATCGTTTACCTGTTGTAATGTAAGCAGAAAAATAATAGATAATTTAAGATAAACTTGTCCAGGTAAGGCAACAAATTATCATAAACACATGCCAAATTTATCAAAAACTCCTGCAAAAATTATCATAAACACATGCTACAATTATCATAAATTCATTATATAGTTATCATAAAAAACATGCTACAGTTATTGTTGACTCATGTTAGAGTTATCATAAAGACTTGATAGAGTTATCATTAACTCATATAAGATTTATCATAAACACGTGCAAGTGGAATTGTGTAATGATTAAAAAAGATGTTGAAGCATACATAATCTAAGTCACTCTATAAAGGTGTATCTAAAATGTGATTGATAGATATTTAATTTCACAACATATTCCCAACAAGTAATTTACGCTCTCCGCATAATCTAATAATCTAATGATGATTATTTGAACAGTTTTTATCTTTGGCTAAACTATGTATTCACTTGAAATAAATCATTTTCAACCGAATAATGTAGCATATTAAAAAAAATCCCATACATATAGCAAGAGTTTAGAGGTATGCTATGTGATCGTTCTATACCCGGGATAACAATGACGTAGTACATTTGTATGTTCGTTCTTGCTATAAATAGTCTTATTACCTCTTATACAACAGGCCGTGATTGGCATTTTTAAAATATAAACTTTGCAGAAATTTGATATTACAGTTATTGATAATTTCTCCACTGTCACTTTATTATATATAGTAAGCATGTTTTGACTTAACATAAAGTGGTCCCACATGTTATGTTTTAAAAATTCAACACACTATAGTTGGTCACAATATGAATGTTGTGTCATTTAGAGAAAAATTGGCAGTTCTTTTTAAGAAAACACCAACTGTACTTTGTCTGTAGTAGGAAACGATGCTTCCCATACAAAGTTTATTCATTCTTTTATTAAAGACATATCCAGTGATTAATTCATAGACTTCAATAAATTTCTGTGATTAAAATATTTTACTCAAGGAGGAGTAAAGTATACATATTTTTTATCAAAATATTGCAGATGTTTTAAAGTTGATATTCAAATATTCTTTGAGTAAACAGTATGTAAAGCATGAAACATTACAGAAGGCAATCTTGCAAAAATTATGAAAAAGAAAGTTGTCATCCTAGTGCACTGTACATTCGAAGTTAAAAGTCGATATAACATTTACAGCAAAAGATTAAAATGTAAACAAAAGCACATATTAAATAGCATTTGATCAACTAGTATATGCAGAATTTTGGCACAAATGAAAATGTGAAGATAACAAATTTTATTATTTATAATTAAATCAATGATTGGTATTTTAAAATGTGTATTGGTTATAGATTAAAACAAATGGTACAATGGTAATAAAACGATGGCACGATGATGAAAAGGTCAATGGTACGATGGTAAAAGAGCGATGGCACGAAAATGAAAAAAGCAATGATACGATGATGAAAAAGCGACGGTACGATGGTGCAATAGCGATGATACAATGGCGAAAAGGCGATGATGACTCGATGGTAAAAACGCAACTAGGCCTTTTAAATGATAAAAACTGAGAATTTTAAGATTCTATTTTTCTATGATTTGCACCAAAACTGATATCCTTATTGCAAATCATTCACTTTTCTTGTTGTACCTATCAGCCCATCAACAATAATAACAAAACAGCAACATGTTTATGCAAAGGAATGAACAATAATTCAAACATATAACATGTACAGTATGATCAAAGCCGAAAGAAAACTCCTCAACATATGTCATTTTCATTTCATTGTATCTATTTTTTTTCCGGAAAATACTTATTTGTCATGTTTTACTCAATGCCTTTTAAAATCACCTATTGTCTGTTATCCAAAAATTACGTATTTGTCATACTTCACTCATTGCCTTTCAACATCACCCATTGTCTGTTATCCGTTATAAAAGATTTAAGTATACGAAAAGAGCTAAGAATATTTTTAAGGCCAATTCTAGAAAGAAAACACGTTTAAACATATATTTTTATCGAGGATTATAGAATATTCCCATAAACATAACCCTCACAAAAAGAGGTTGTAAATACTTTTAAAAAAACAAATGTTTCTTTACAAAACCCCCAAAACGAAAGCAATGCAAAAATAATTAGATGTCGATTTTTATTGAAAAAAAACCACCTCAATTTAACTTTCTTTGTTTTAATATATAATGTTTTTACTTTTAATTTTGGACTTCATTTTTAAAAATCTGTTTCCTATGTGGTACCTTAATAATAAGACTTGTTTAGAGCAGAGTTAAGCCGAACCTAATAAATAACTTAGATTTTAAACGTAATTAATACAAATAAAAGACGAGAATAAAGATCAACAAGGCAAAGGCACGGTGCACAGGACGCAGCCCCAGACAAACCCAGGATTGGACATAATCAGGAGAGGGACTCTTTTATTCTAAATTGGAAATATAGACAGAACATGAATGTGGGCAACAAACAATGAACGTCGACAATTCCTTTGGATGAAAATGTAACAGAATTGGTTGTATGTGCGGGTAGACTTTTTTCGGCCGCTACATAGCATAAACAATACGTTTGGGAACATAAAAGATGAAAATTAAAATAGTTCAATTCATTTTATTTGTCGATCACCAAAATATCTTCTCTAATGTTTATATCATATATAACAGTCTGATAATTACACTTCCTCCCACATCCAAAACCGCTCTTAGTTATATTTGGGCATATGCTAAATAGATTTAACATTATCAAATGCAAATGTAATCCCTCCTAATCAAATACAAGTTATTATTTCCTGGCGTGACACACACTTTTAAAAAATGGCGATCGTGTTTATGGCTCAGGATTGACAAATATATACTCCGCCCTTTTTCGTAGACTGAGGTCGGCTTGTGTATTTTTTTCATTTCCTAGAATTGTTTGTTTTGATTATTAAAGCAAACGATCATATTTTATCCATCTCTATTCCGGTTCCTTGGTCATTACTCATCTTAATGATAAATTAGAAATAAAGAATCAAATCCGACACTTTTGTACACATATATTTTAAAATTTTGCGCTGCAAATTTATCAATTTACAGTATATCATATTAGTGTTGCTATAAACTTATATTTACTGACATTATGTTATTAACACAACCAACTGCAGGGGTTTGTTTTGTAAAATGTATTGGGTAAAAGGTGTAGTCCTAATTCTTGTCTTTTCAGAATTCAAAACCATCAATACATATCTTAAGTTGATTCACGTACTGAAGTGTGTCTTTTGCATCATATAATCTATAGAAACTAAAACACAATACATGTGTTTTTGTTTTTTGTCTTTTAAATATAAATGACTTTGTAATTTTCAAAAATGAACCAGAGATATAGTATGTTGTTGCAAAATATGAACAGGAATATAATTTTAGGACTTGACTGGTTAAAACAGAATTACGTTAGATTATATGTTGATTTAGGCCGCTTGTGAGTTAATAATACTTCGGCTATTTATTAATGTCAACAGTATACATAAAATTATGAAATTCAAATGAGACTCGTTTGCTTAGGTTGCAAAAGTTGAGAGTATTAACTAGATCAAGGAGACTCTTCGCACAACTGCATCTCTTAACAATGAACAACCTTTTTGAACGTGAATCTCATACTCCATCAAAAATTAAGATATTGTTAGAAACTTAAAAACATAAACATAACCGTTTCGGCATGACGTCATTTGCGTTTTAGAAACATAGTATTAAGACACGCTAATATTCAATCTTACTAAAGCTCAGATCTTCTTATTAATTTCATGTAGATCTGATATCCATCTTATTTGATTCGCCGTCATCTGATTTGGAATTCCCGACTTTGCTAATTTTAGTCATCCAATTAAATCGTCCGTTACAAGTAGGCATTTGAAAAGTCATTTCTGTTGTTGAAAATATCATAGCACACAAACTTTGAATGAACTGTCACAAGTGTATTGGTGATTGTTTCAGTCACTTTATATTTTCTTTGAACTAGGTAAAACATTAAAGTCGTTCCAGTTTAAACTTACTTACAACCAAAAGTACCTAAACATTTTAAAGATACATCAGTCCTCAAGACATTTCAACCCTCAAAATCAGCTAGACACTTCAACCTACATCCAATATTTTTAATAAATAATTCAACAACAAACCAATATTATATATGTTTATTTTAAATACTTAAAGTAACCTTTGTTTAATATTCAGGATGTTGATTGATCATTGGTTAATTCAACAGTTATTTCATTATTCTTACAGATATCTCATTATTGATTCTAATAGTTAATAGGATTAAAGGAGAATTTTTGCGTGAATGAATGAATGAATGAATTAATTAATTAATTAATGAGAGAATGAATGAATAAGAAAATGAATGAATGAATTAATTAATTAATGCATGAATGAATGAATCACATAATAAGTTATGTTTCTATTATAGCATTAAAGTTCTTTAAATTAACAGTGTTGTATCTAATACAAAAATCATCCATTATGTCAAAACAAAGAATACAAAAATAAAAAGCACACTTTATGAACAATAAGTACAAATTTAAAGCGCTAATTTGTCACTAAAGTGGGTTTATACTTAGAATATATATTACTTTATTCCATTCATCTTCAAACAATAGCTATAGTGCAACTATGATTACTCCTAAAATATAAACTTAGAAATCAAAATTATTCACCATAAATCTGTTACTTTATTAGGAATATAAATAAATTTAACTATAACATCATTAAACAATCATGTCAACTAATTAATAGCTTTGTATTTATGTCTGTATATAAATGTATTTACTATATATTTAGAAACAAAAATCTTTGTGATATTGGCCTTTTAAAATATAGGGGTGAAGTATCTCAATCAAATTTCTTAAAATGAGGGATGAATTGTCTGATTAGTGAAGTATCTGTAAATCGGTCCAGCGTAATATCTTGGAATCATGACTATTATCTTCTCAATATTGGGTTTCCAGAGTTTAAAGATAGAAAAAGAATCGCTTTCAAATCATAAAAGGTCGCCGATTATGGGCTGATTGAAAGCCCCAAGAAATGACTTCGTATTTGGTCATGGTCAGATCTTAAAGAATAGCTTATTTAATGCTGATTTTAATCAGATTGCACTAAATCTTAGCGATATACAATAGGCGTCAATGAAAATCTTTTTCAAATGGTCTTTATTTTTAGTATGTGTGTCAAAGGCTCGCATAATATAATTTTATTCAACTCGTTCAAATAATTCAATATTGAACTTGAACTCATTCAATATCCTCTATTCATCACAAAAACAAACAGTATTTTTCAAAGTTAAAAGAACATAAATTAAATCTGAACCTGAAAAGGTTCAGCTTTATTCAGCTTTAACAAAATACCTTGGTTAAACCAGGACTCCGAAATGTAAAATATAATAAGTCACTTCCGGTACAAAGTGTGAAAAGATGGCACTGAAAAACCTGTTTACTTCTTATCTTATAACTTGAGAGAATTGCAAAGAAAGTACAATACACTACTACAGAATATTTATAGACATCAAGCCTTTAAAGTATTTTCTAGAATCACCAATGTAAAACAAATCAATTCTGCTTTGAGTCTTATATATTTCTGCCTTTAATTGAGAATTCCTAAAGAAAGTCCAACACGGCAAAAGTATATATGTTGCACTCTCGGTTTGACTGAGCCAGTTTATGGACGTTTTATAATCCACAACAGCAGGTGTCAAGTGCTGTGTGGCAGCTGTAAAAAGTTGGCCCGTACTTCACTTCAGTGTTGTTATATTATTCTGGTCCTTCGAAATCAATGATGCCAGCACTATTAAGTGTTGAAAAGTGAATACCGCTCAGGCCGGTGCTAGGGGCGTAAGGGATGTTGTACGTATTCATTATCCCTCATGTACAGACTCAATCAAACCGAGTCTGCAATTCTCTTGTAATTTGTTGTGATTAATGCTTCCGAGAGATCACTTTGTTTCCAGATTTGTGTACTTCACACCAGCAGGTGTCAAGTGCTGTGTGGCAGCTATAAAAAGTTGCCCCGTACTTCCTTTCAGTGTTGTTATATTTTTTTTGGTCCTTCGGGATCCAGCACTAAGTGTTGAGAATTGAGTACCGCTCAATCCGGTGCTCGGGGGCGTGAGGGATGTTACACGTATTCATTATCCCTCATGTACAGACTCAATCAAACCGAGTCTGCAATTCTCTTTAATTTTGTTGTGATTAATGCTTCCCAGGGATCACTTTGTTTCTAGATTTTTAGTGCTAATTGCAAGTAACCGTCCACGCCCATTATCTACGGCCTTAGCATGTCTATGAAAAGTGGATATGGTCCCCAAGTGAATAAATGCTGGTGTCCTTAACGAGAAAAAATGAGCAAATCTAAATGAAATAGAATTTTGAAAAAGAATCAGTGGATATGAAGCTTGCATATCACAGATAAGCTGACAATATTACAAAAGCAGGTACAGCAGATTTTATAGCAGATTTTTCTTCTTCACTGCCAAATTCTGTAATGATGCGTTTATAGCAATTCGGGTTATTTTTTAAACTTAAGTGTCCATGGAACAAATAAGTCTTAAAAGAAAACAATATACTCAGATGTATTATCAAATACAACCATACATGTCAGAAATTAGTATCTCAAACATTCTAAATAGACTCCAGCAACTTTTTTCGATAAAAAAGACATGCAATATCGTAACAGCCTGTAAATGGTATTGTTCTTCAAAAACCGTTAACAAAAAAGTCATAAAAGCGCGACTTGTTACTGTTTTTAACAGAATAAAATGTGCATGGCTCTAGGGTATTTTAAACACAAAGGTTGAGATTTAGGTGCTACTATTTAGAAAACTTTCAGTCAGCTGCAGTAATCACTTGTGTACATAAAATATTTCATATCTCAATTTCAATCGATTGCTACTGTCTTTGAATGGTCTGTATACTTTATTGTTTTAATATTGTAATATAATATTTAGTTAAATCTGGATTACATACCTAAAATTCAATTACAAAAGAGCACACAGTTATTGTTCGTTCGATTAAAGAAAATAATATGTCATTGAAAGTTATGCAACGTTATGATTTTTATTGTGATTTTATTATTATTTATGAAAAAACACACATTGCATTGCTGCTTATTATAATTATCGACAAAGTATGTATGTAAAGAGGTTGTCCTGTAATGTTTAAAGATAACTGGTCAAATCATATGTTTTTTGTTTTATATGTTGATTCAGGAAACAACTACAGTAACAGGAATGAAAATTCTATTAACAGGAGGTGCGGGATATCTTGGCTCTACTTTGGCATCTTTACTTTTGGATAAAGGTCATGAGGTCACTATTTTCGATATTTTTATGTGGGGCATAAGTCCTGTACTGCCGATCGCAGATAACATCAACCTTGAAATCATTAAAGGTGATATCCTTGATAAGGAACTTCTTGCCAATGTGATGACCTGAAAGGACGCAATAGTTCATCTTGCTGCTATTGTCGGCTACCCGGGATGCGATAATGATCCAGAATGCGCAATTAATACGAATATCGAAGGAACAAAATAATAAAAATATCACGAATTTAAAAAACTGAAAATTAAATACTAGTTTACGTGAGCACAGGATCTTGTCATGGCGCTGTAAAAGGATTATGCACTGAAGAGACGAGCATCAGTCCACTTACACTGTACGTCAGCAGTAAAGCAGAAGGTGAGAAAATGGTTCTTTGTGTTTGTGGAATCGCGCTTAGACTTGCAACTGTGTTTGGTTTGTCTCCACGCCTTAGATTAGATCTTCTTGTAAACAATCTTACATACAAAGCTGTTGCATGCAAGCAATTCGAATTATACGAAGGTAGTTTCCGGCGTACATTCTTACACGTGAGAGACGCTGCTTTGGCATTTATTTTTGCTCTTGAGCATGCATCAGAAATGGAAGGACAGACATACAACGTAGGTGATGAATAAATGAATATATTATACCTCATTTGCATACGCCCTTCTATATTTAATATGACGTCATCCGGTCCATAAACCGCATACAGACCGGGGGCGGTCCATAATTCTTATGAAGACCGTTAAAATGTTACTTTAACGACGTGCGAATTTCACGACGACACAAACAGACGATAAGGGGGCAGGGGACCTAAAAATGAAAAATTTTGTATTTCAGTGTGACCAGAAACACAATTCCAAATATTTCAAAATCTGTTTCACAGGCAGATAACCAGTTGCACAGCATTATTCAATGATATATGACATACATTGAAGAAAATAATAGTTTGCATGCATTGCTCCTTCAAAAAATGACTGACAGCAATTTATATTTACCCCCACCCAGCCAAAATCACACCTAAAATATACCAATATGGGCAATCTTCATGAAGGTGCAGCATACTCAAGAATCCGCCCGATTCCTTTAAAAATATCAGTAGCACGCAGTGCAAGCTATGGCATTTTCAGAAATGACAAATAAAGTGTCTGTCATACGTTTAGATTTTTCACAAAATTTATCTGAAATTTCTTACTTGTTTGGCGCCAACTGTCAAAGCTTGATTTTTAACTTTTTCACCTCCATTCGGAGAGTCAGAAATACATACAAAGCTACCAAAATGCTTAGTGTCGGGTAAAAACCCAAAAATACTTCTCATTTCCTACACACAAACAAGAAAGAATTACAATGACAGAGAAATATCAGAAGTTATCAGTACCTTCAAAACACCATGTCTGAGTTATTAAAAAAATTGACCGGGGCCATCATTCGAAAATGTCCCCTGCCCCCTAACTGTCAAAATGGCTAGGCGATTCGCCTCTTTGTCAGAGACCGATTTATTTAATTAATAAAATGCAATATTAAAAGAAGAGCATGATTTTTTGCTGCATCGCTGAAAATTATAAAACAGAATCCGACAAGGGTTTGAGATATTTCACACACTGAACAAGTATTATTTAAATGCCAATAATTGTTAAAATTACAGCAAAAAACAAAGGAATAAAAGGATTAAATTCGGTATAATATAACAAATAAAACATGGCCTTTCGGGCAAAATGCAAGTTTACGGACTGGTTGGTCAGACCTCGGAAGGTATATGGCCCTCAGCTGCGTTTCGGGCCATATACCTTCCTCAGTCTGACCAACCAGTCCGTAAACTTGTATATTGCCCTCAAGGCCATGTTTTATTTGTTAAATGTCAGTCTCAATTGGCAAATCTTGTTCAGAAAAATGTTAAAGGAAGCAAAGTAACCGAATCAGATTTTGGTGAAGATAAGGACAAGGGAGATTACGATGTGTCGTATGCTAAGATACAAAAGCTCGGATACAAGTCTACAATTTCGGTAGAGCAAGGAATCAGGGGCATGCTGAAAGTGTTTACGTATCTACTTCCTGATGATCTTTGCATGTACAAAAATATTTAGAGTTATAGCCTTAGTTTGTTTGTAACATTCCAGTGTTGTTGGCATGGCATAATTACACATGACATTGTGCTTTTTAAAAGACATAGCAGTGATTATTACAAATTTACATAACATTTAAATTCTTTTCTTTACAAAGGATATATATTTTAAATTTGTCTGAGTAAGATGAAATTTTATTCATTGAATGGGCAAAAACAAAGTATTCTGTCAAGCGCATAGCCACCGGTGAGACTTATGTTTTTGAAGGCCGAAGATGAAGTAGAAATACATATATAACAAGAAACAAACCAATGTCTTTTTATTTTATGCCTAAATACAAGTTTATTGAATTTTTTTCAATATTAACTTGACTTTCAAAATTTGTTTTCCCTTAAAGGTACATGTAGCCTCAATTTTAAACGAATTTTTCATAAATGCATAAAGTATATCGCGAAAACATAAGTTCAATAATCAACGTTAAATGGCAATGATATTGTTGATTATAAACAAAATATATGAATGATCGCTTGCTTCAATAATTAAAACCAACAATTCTAGGAGATGAAAAAGTTACACCTCAGATCAACGAAAAAGGGCGGAGTATATTATATAAGTCAATCCTGAGCCATGAAAGCGATCGCCATTTTTAAAAGTGTGTGTCACGCGAGGGAATAATAACTTGTTTTTGACTAGGAGTGACTTCATTTGCATTTGGAAATGTTAAATCTATCAAAAGAAATTGCTCGTAGCATACGTGAACATGCCCAAATATAATCAAGTCCGGTTTTGGATGTGGAAGGTAGTGTAATTATCAGACTGTTATGAATGGTATAAACAATAGAGAAGATAATTTGGTGATTGACAAATTAAATTAATTGAACTATTTTAATTTTCATCTTTTATGCTTCCAAATGTATTGTTTATGCTGTGTGGCGGCCGGAGAATCTGGTATCTAGTCATATATTTCTTCAGACCCTGCACCGCAGATTTATCACTATATTGTCTCATAAATATGCAGATTTGACAGTTTGAAACTTTGAATCGAGAGACCAACGCATTTTTCACCAATTTCGACATTATTTATGCATGCCTAGAAAGTGTAAATCTGCAAAACGTTAGTCCTTTATGTTAGGAAACGTTTAGAATAGTAAATGACTAGTTGAAACTATTTTCCTGTCCATTAAATGCGATTGAAAAAATAAACAATGTTACAGTATAGAGCGAGGTGATTTGAGCAGGGCTACAGCATAGACCTAGCAATTTTTATCCGATTTTGTTACAGTTTATACTACGATTTCGGTTACAGTTTAGACTTCAATATTTCCTATATATACTAGGTGTTACATAGAGTTTTAAATATCTGTGAGCTTATTAGCCCGATGGCTATTTGTCCGTCTGTCGTACACATGTGTGTGCCGTCTCATCCGCTCAGTAACTACATCACTAAATGTAATGAAATTTACATGACTTTCTACCAATTTAGTTGTTCAAATGATCGGGAATAAAAACAAAAAACATAGATTTTGAAAAAAGGCAATGTTTAAAGACCCTTGTCATCTCGAACCAAAAGCATTCAAATCAAATCATGATCATGGCGTCATTTCGAATGCTTATTGTTGAAGTTACGATTATTTTGTCATCATTAAATTAAAAGTCGTTTTTTTTATTTCAGACATCCCGTATAGAAGTTTTCATGTTTCTGAAAAAGAAAATAATATTGAAAGTTATAGAGTATAAATTAAGGTCAGACAATTACAAGAGCATCTCTACTGAGCCTGATGGAGGTACATAATAGTGGCAGAGTAGGGATAAGGCCGTCCACTTCAAATCATCTTTCATTTACTGCTGTAGTTGAAATCCCATCATGACTTTGGATTCTTTGAATGTGAGGAATCTATCAAGCTAATTAACGGAAGGTCGGTGGTTCTAGTCAGGTGCCCGCTCGTGTCTGAAATGTTTCACACAGGGTATCTGGGGTCTTTCTTTACACTAAAGCAGGAATGTTTTCACATGACCTCAGTGTCGTTGAAACTTAAAATCCAGGAAAGCCAAACGTAGTCATTTTTAGATACTTACAAAATAATTTATTGTAGATGGAAACTCCAGCATAAAATAAAATTTGAGGTTGCAGTATTGCTCATTTAAATACTGTTTAATCACCCTTAGGGTATTGCCTGCTTGTTGATGGTGTCTTTTGACAGCTTATCTGTGGTATGCAGGCTTCATTATTTCCATATGAACACATCCACAGATGTTAAAAAAGTGTACCAGTTCATGTTTAATGTGAATTCTGCTGAAGCCGATGTTAGGAGGCGTGGACGGTAGCTTGTAGTTACCACCACCGCCCATAAACAGGTTTAATCAAACTGAGCCTGCAACATTTTCATGGTTTCCTTGTTGGACTTCTTGTAAGGAATATTTTTTTTCTATTTTATTACTAATAGGCATTATTATAATGTGTAATGAAATCAAGCAATAACCTTTCTTCTCTCAATACAATTTGATAAAAGTTACTGTTGTTGTCGCAAAATAGTCCTTACTTAGGACATTACTTATTCTGCAAAAAGTCTCAGTCTGAAACTTAAAGTAAGGAAAATAGCAAACTATAACTTTTCTGCCGAAGAAAAAAAGTAAGGCAGCCTTTCAAGAATGTATTAAATAGAATGGTACGAGTTATTTCATAACAATAATGGATACACGAACTTTGATTAAAATTTATTAAGTATCTAAACTGTAACCGAAATCTGGGTATAAACTGTAACAAAAGTGGATCAAAGTCGCTAGGTCTATGCTGTAACCCTGCAAAATTAACCTCGCTCTATACTGTAACATTGTTTATTTTTTCAAATGCATTTTACCAACAGGAAAACAGGTTCAACTAGTCATTTACTTTTATAAACGTTTCTAAACACAAAGGACTAACGTTTTGTAGATTTACTTTATCTAGGCATGCTTAAATAATGTCGAAATGGGAGAAAAATGCGTTAGTCTCTCGATTCAATTTTTTAAACCGTCAAAGCTGCACATTTATGAGACAATATAGAGATAAATCTGCGGTGAAGGGTCTGAAGAAATATATATGACTATATTCCGGATTCTGTTCCTTACAAGCAAAGCACAAAAACATCTTTTAGAAACTAAACTACTTGTATTATGGACCTGAATAAGAATCACCTACCTCTCTTCCCATAAATAATCCTCCATCTTGAAAATTCTATACTGTAACCGAAAAACGCGATACTGTAACACGTTCCCTACGGTGATTCCATTCTCCTCGATAAAAATGTATGTTTTAAACGTGTTTTCTTTCTAGAACTGTCCTTAAAAATAGTATTAACTCGTTTCGTATAGTCAAATCTTTAATTAATTAAACAGCCAGGGTAAGGTTTATGGTTAAATCAATTTTTAATTTAATTTATCATCTTGAAATATTAAATGGAATTGTTTTTGTTATTTGTTTGTTTTTACATTTAACCTTGCAGTTCTAAGTCGAACGTGTGTTGTCTTACTCCTAAGCTCTTAAGTGCCGTAGATATTGGAGATATTCAAGTTATTTTTACATTGATCTCATGATTAGATTTCTTTATATAATGTTAAAAGTTAGTTTGATTGACATGAAATTGTTTGCTTTGATTTTATTTTTGATATGTGCCATCTATAGGCAAAAGAAACTTCCAATAGTATTGACATTGGTCACAATTGAAATTTTAAGCCATAGAAATCAGTAGAGAAAACTTTAGGTCTTTTTAGGTTTTTGTTTGCATGATTGTCTTATCAGCCTTTACCATATTGTTTGAATCATGGTTCAAAGTTCAATATTTGCCTCATCTCGTGGTCAGTTTATTATACATAGATTTATATAAGAAAATCCTTTAGAAATTTTAAAGTCAGAACGCACGAGGTCTACAACTTATTGTGTGCAGTAGTATCTGATACACCTTCACCAAGTTTGTTTGAATCATTGCCCCAGTGCCTAAATTGATACCATCCTAAAGGTTCCACGATTTAACATTCATTTTGGCTCCAATAATATTTCAAATACTGCGAATTTATAAAATAATCATAGCAATTCAATTGTTTCAGGCATGTGTCTATGTCAAATTTAAGACCAAAAGCTTAGTACATGACTCATTTATAGGCCTTATGTAGCAACTATATAAAATAATGACAAACAAGCCAATATGTAGGAGTTGCATATTGTTTTCTTCTTTCTTGTTTTCTTTCTTTTTGAGAAAAATGTCCAGTTTCTCTATATGGTAAGTAGCCATTTTGGCAAAAGACATGCTCAGTCACCCTATATTTGATATAACAATTTACCTACCCATCTTCCAAGAGTTTTGTAACACATAGGTATCATATACACATATACACTTCCAGAGTAGCCGACAAATACGACTGAATTTCATAATATGTCGACAAACACGCTGCAGCGTAATTGACTGAAATGTTTTTATATGACAATATTCCTGTGGTTTATGTTTGGAGCTTTAATTAAAACCTCGTAGACATTTTGTTGCGTAAAATACATTTGGGATGTTGATTTGAAATTCTTATACTGATTAGAAGAATTATTAAAAGAACAAACACTAAAATACTCGTGAGTCAACGTTTTAATAACGTACAACCTGTGCTTCAACGTTACTCAGTCAATGACCGTTACTGCCTCTCAAAGTAATATCCGTTTTCCCTTCCGTCATTAAATCTCTTCTGCCACTTAAACACTTATAACCGTGCGATTGCATTTTCTTTGTTCGCCTGCTGATTTTTTTTCAAATTATTTTGTTGGTTTCATTCCCAAATAACAACAAAACTTTATGATTTTTTAATTCCTGCACCTATAATTTCCCCGTTGTAAACAAAAACCCTAGCGTCTGGCGTTTCTAGCGATATTAACAAACATTAATAGAACTGACCTCTACATTTAAAAAAAAATACTAAAATGACATCATGAAAGAAGCATGTAATGTTTAGCGGTTTTCTACGTTAATTAATAGTTTTAAGCAAAATCAATATGATTGCGCTTTCTACCGTGCGTCGTGTGCCGTTTATAAGCTAAATTTAATGTAAAATCATTATTCATTGACGGAGCTAACTGTTTTCTTTCAAAAATGTTGATAAAATTCTACAATTTATGCTGATGAAATTCATTACAATACACGTTGACGTTCAATAGATATTTAAAAAGTCCACGAGTTTTTGGATTAACCCTCGTATATGTGTCCAATCAAAAGAGCCAAAAATTCCCAAAAAGCCATTTTTCCTGGGAAATTCCTGTTAATGTTGCCTTAATTCCTCAGCACTAAGCCAAGCAATAAGCTTTCTTCTCAATATTAACAAAGCTGTTTGAACATTAGATTATGTAACACCAAAACGAACTTCAATCCTAGCAGTATCTGTTCAAACAAAATACCACAAAGTTGTCTTTTAACGCTAATAGGGTCTTTTCTTCTTCCTGGTCATGAATTCAGGAACATCTTTAATATAATATTAAAGAAAATGAAATGTCTGAGGTGTCATTTGAACCATAGCTAAAGTTCTAATCTGTTTAATGAGGAACAACTCTCTCTACACAGCCCCTTGTTCGTCATTTTTCTCAGACAGCATTGAATTCAGATGAAACTTAAATGTATCTGGTAATTTTAACAAAATGTAAAGCAACTACTTGTTGAATTGAAACTTTTGGCATCTTCAATAAATTGCACAATCTTAAACGATTTCACATGCATGCTAAAGATGCGTTTCGCCGCTACAGAAACTATCTTCTAAGGGAGCATTTTTTTAAATCACGATTTTAAGGTATTGTGCAAAAGTTTCAATGGTTGAATACCTTTATAATTACTTAATATTTTCACAAACCTTTTATTGATAATCAATATTCTTTTTAAAAGGACAAATCATCTTTTTCGGTGATAACTGAAGTCGAGTCTTACTAGACTAGATGCCACTACGGAGAGTCAAAAAGTATGACACAGGAATGGCTATGCAGTTCAAACACGACATCTATGTTGAAAACGTTATGACAGGTACAAAGATAATGACGCACTTAAACTCTAACTGAAATCTAAAGAAATATTCGATTATACTTCCATGAATCAATGAGAATGGCTATTAAACAGTGATACAGTAATAATGCAATAGCAT
>NW_026859174.1:0-80680 GCF_026571515.1 Ruditapes philippinarum
TCTCAGAATGTTGTTCACATGTTCTCTCAAGATTACATTATAAATTGTAAATTGTCTATGTTTCTTTATAGTTAAACATTTTTTATGTCATTTGCGTTGTTGTCAACGGACCCAGTTTAAATTGGATAATTCAATTCCGAATCCGCAGATTATTCCTTGTCCTTGATTTAGCGCTCTTTTTGGCTAAACTGATATTGTAATGGACGCCAAGCAAATAGTTCTCATGTGTAATTAAAGTTTGTAATCAATTTAGCCCAAATGCAGCAAACTATTTAGTCAGGTTAGATTTCACAATTAATTTCTTAATTAATTATTGTAATGATTTACTTTAGCTAGTTCACTAAAAAACCCATTGACAACGTTCATAATTATTGTTGTTGATTATCTCCTTACGGAAAATATGAACTGTTGATTAGGTTGGTAATACGTTTGTATTAAAATTAAATAGAGAGCATTTTGGATGTGAAACTATGGAAGCCTTGGAGGTGTCACTTTTTGAGTTTCGACTGTTATAGATTTATTTTCACTATTTTCTTATGATTTTGATTTAATGACTTTTTTGATTTTTATGACTTGTGATTGTTAGACTTATGATTTTGTATATTTCCCACTTGCTGCCATTGATTATATTGTCAGAGATGGGGAGGAAAAAAAGTATGGGTGGGGGTGAGAAGTATTGCAGACGATTCAGGACGAGGGGGGGGGTAAGTCATTACCTAAGTTTCCTGGAGACTTATTTAAATAAAACAAAATATGTTTGGCTCATATGCAGCAACAGAATGTTTTCTTATATAGCCTTTTAAATTATTTAAGAAAGAAAATACTTTGCTTGCATTGCATTGCATTGGTATCCCATTTTTTATTTGATTTCTGAACAGGGATTATAATCTCAAATTTGAACATACCAGCGTATGAATCAAAACGCTTTATTTTTTATATGGGTTCCAGTCTTTAAATCCAAAACCAGTGTCCGCATTGTTGTTTGCTCAAGTTACAATCGGTTTTTCACCCGTAGTTTTATTCTTTGTCCATCCTAATATTTGAATATAGACCAAATTATAGGCCTCTATTTTGACAAAGAAATTTGTGGTTAAGAAGTTTTCATGAAACAGGTATTTCAAAAAAAAAATCACACAGCTTATGAAACTT
This sequence comes from Ruditapes philippinarum, assembly GCF_026571515.1. Classification (NCBI taxonomy): domain Eukaryota; kingdom Metazoa; phylum Mollusca; class Bivalvia; order Venerida; family Veneridae; genus Ruditapes; species Ruditapes philippinarum. Next base: position 1,150 of record NW_026859174.1, read on the forward strand.
CACACACTTTGTTTAGAACACGCTCTAAGTTAGAAATCTCTGAATTGCATTGTTATCAAATTCAAATTTTTTCGATTGAAGGTAGATGGGTTGGTAGGAATTTTCAGTGGAAAGGGATGGGTTTGCTCAAAAACGACGGTATGTTTGAAGCGGATTCCTTTTAGAAGACTGTGGGAGGCAGCATTAGTTAAGTGTTGACATCTAAGAGTCAGATTTGACCAAGGTTGTCGTGATTGAGTGCCCACAAGACCATTTTTAATAGCTAGGGAGGGAGGTGTGTTTGTCAGGATGGTGTTTATGAAATATGGTTCCCGATAAACCAGTTATGAGTGTTGGGTTAATATTGAAAGTTTAGTTCACAGTTCAGTATCAATAACTTAAGGTCACATAGCCAAGTACAAGGAAGCTACATGTTATTTTGGTATACAAAACTTTTGATATACAGTCAATGTATTTAAGGATTTTTTTGTATTTCATTTTGTATATTATATGTATTTTCATTTCAATTGAAGATAACACCATACTTTTGAATGTTGGTTCCATTTAAATTCTAGTAAAGCTACCTGTAGGAATTAAGGACGGTGCTGTCGAATGGTTTTCATACTACAAAGCAGTTTTGCAAGCGGCATCCATGCAATACATATTTGTCAAGATTTCGGAGCCAGTTTAGAAGACTAAGAGTTTCATTGGCAAAACAGCGTTCGTTCCGAGTGGGAAAGTAGTACAGTTTAGGCAAATGACAAAATGGTCCAAACACTAGTGATTTGGTTTTCTTCGTCTATTGTCTATGGATAATATTCATACATTTTTGGTAAACCGAGCGTTACCATTTTTATCACTTGTTTTCCGACGCTCGATAATTTTCAAGTTTTAACCCACAGACTTATTGTGGAGCTTTATTGGAAACACGCATTGCACGTCCCGTCATCGTTTATTTATATACTGTCCATACCTCCAATATGGTACAAATTCTTGTATCGGCATATTACATGGTCATGGCTGAGACAGAGAAAGAAAAGTGTGAAAAAATCATGAATTCATAATTCTGACCTTTCAAATTTTCAGTTATATGCCCATTGTAAATTTTAAAACTTAACAAGAAAAGGTATCGAAATCAGCTTTTGGCGAGACAGAAAGAAAACCATTACTTCTTGCTTATCATTAGCTACATTTTAGAAAATTCCCCTTTGTTGTTGATTTTTTCTTCTTTATCATAATCTTAGATTTTGTTAAACTTCATAGTTTATCTCAATAAACTGGGTTGGAGTGGCATCAACTTGAAGTTTATCTGGCGAGGATCAGAGTGGCATTGTGTTTGCTAACAGAAACTTTTGATGTAACATTTAATCGTTCTTCTAAGTTAAAACATTCCCTGTTTCGACATGCTGTGGGTTTGTGGTGATAAGCTCATTACGAAAGACTATGATATTCATTACATATAAGTTGTTATTCTTCGAATAAACAAAAACAACACAAAACTGAAACTTTGGACGTTATTTAATAGATACATATACAAGGTATACATTTTCTTACAAGTTAACTAGGAAATTATTTGCTAGAGTCTGCGTTTGATTTTCTCTCCTTTTGAACAAATAACGCTTTGACAATGATTTTAAAAATCTAGCTTCGATAATAAAATACAGTCACTCTAGCGTTTTGCTAGTTTACCTAATTTATTCTTATCGTTTTCAAAGCCTTCGTTAGGTCATCATGATGTTCTTAGTTTTTCACAGTAAACGTATCCACTATATGTTGTTTTTGTAGACATTATTGCATGTATATATGTCTTCTGTGACGTAAATACTTGATGTTTTTTGTTGATTGGCAGTGTTTATTTTTAGCTGTTCTTAGTGTTAGGCTTTTAAGTAAGGCATGTTGTGCTTATTTTAGAAAAAAAAACTTACCTCTTGTAGTTTCTTATCTCGTTTTAAATGAAATATAATGAAGCTCAAATTCAGGTTTGTTTTGCCTATCTAATACATTTTGTTTTTCTTATAAGACAACAATTTTTGTTAAACAAAATAAAGCACGGTTGTAGAATAAAAAAAAAAATTGTTGTTACCTGTTGTAAACGCTTTATTTCCAAACAATTATTTGGTAGCTCTGCCAACTTGTCACGGTCAAGACCGTGAGGTAAAAAACCTTTGGGTAGTGTTGTCTCTCGGTTAGAGGTATGTTGAGGGAGTTGGCTGGTTCCACAACAATTTTACTTTCTATAAGTGTATTGCTATTTCTATTTCTACTTTTTGCTCATTTCAACCTGCTTACTTTATAGTTTTAATGGAACACTATCTTCTACATAGATAAATAAATTCTATTTAAACATTTAAATACTGTTTATTCCGGTGGGGAAATTGCAAGTTTATTTTGAGTTATAACAAAGTTACAATAACACAATAATTTAAATTGTCAGCAAATGAGAAGGAAAATGTGCTTTTTATTCATTCAGGGACCAGATTTTAATATGATAATGTAAATAAGTACAATGTTTTGAAGTAGAAATCACAAGAGTTTCAAGTCATATTTGTGTCAAACCGTTTTTCGTTAAATTTTATTTTATTACCTATAAATGTTTCTTCCAACGTATTATGTTATGACAATTTACGTAACCATATATGAAATGCCGGATATATTTTTTGACATTGGTTTCCTAATTCTTAGCTGTTGCCTTACGTAGCATTTTAGGAAAAACGGGAACCAACATTATAAGAGGCGTCGCCGGCTTTTGCATAAATTACGTATTCATCCGTCAGCTTATAAATTTATTTTTTTATTTTCTGAAATTTCTTATAGAAGTGTTTATTCAATGAAAATCATTTTTACTAAAAACGAAAAAGCATGTTATATAATAAAATTAAAATTGTGTTGTTTAGTTAGCTTTCTGAGGCTATGCATTTTTCGTACTTGCAAAACATTGGAAAATGATATCTCACTCGAACCTTCGGTCTCGCGAGATATCAATTTTCCACCACTGCTTGTAGCAAAAATACAAAGCCTTAAAAAGCAACTACTACATAATATAGCGTACATATATCTATCTTTATTTTTTTAATTATTATACATGCCTAACGGCTTGTACCCACTTTAATAGTCAACACGGAATAATACCGTACAGTCAACCGTGCACTAACTTCAAACAAGAATAGAAATAATCTATTTCAAGATGTAAAATGTTAATAAAAATTTGTACATAAAGAGCTACACATCTAGAAATAGCGCTTTAAGGAAACTGTTTTATCTTAAGTAAAAAAATTCTGTTATGAGAGTTTAAGAATAGGTTATAGTTTACTTTAATACTTAATGCTACAGATCGGCACTTTATAAATGAAATGCCCGAATTAAAACTTCTATACATTATGATTTCACACAACATATTGATGTTGATTCATTCACGTATAAAAAACGATCAACTATTGCATAAAAACATATGAATGCAATAATTCTATTTAAACAGTGTCATATGACTTCAACACACTCTCGGCTGATGTTGGCGATTGTATCACAAATTTGCTTATTTTGCATTAATCTAAAATCAAGTAAACTAATGTTTTATACCAAGGCAAAGAGTAACAGCAAATGGCAAAAAGTTATAAGTCCAAAAGATAAAAGTCAAAAGTGAAAAAGTGATAAAATTATAAAGTGAAAAGTCATAAGGCAAAACCTAAAAAAAAAAAACAGAGAAAAATAAAGTCAGCATTTATTACAAAGATCAATTACTATTTTTGAAATAACAATCATATATATATTCCTTTAAAATACCATAATACATTCCTATAAAGTATGGTTGCTATTTGTTGCGAATGAATAAGACGTTTGAATCTAATTACACGTACTTGAAATTACACGTATAACTTATATGTCACGGTACGAATCTATTCAGTAGATGATATGCAATCTCTCGGTGGGGACAGAGCTAGCCCTGCAAGGGGTTCCGGGTTCGAATCCCGATATGGCTGCATATCTTTCTCCCCCTGTGACATTTGGCATAGTGGAAAGTGTCCCTGCACAGTTCACGCGGGGGAAGACCGAAGGTTTCTATTCCTAGTCGGGCAGCCTTTTTGTAACCAGGTCTTGATAGAAGAGATACAATCAGAAGTCGATTCATATAGCTGCAGTTAATCTCGTAATACGTATGCCAAAAACAAAAAGAAAATACAGCATGTATTTTACGTAATAAGTCACAAATTGCACATACCTATATTGTGATTGTTAAAAACTTACAAATTAATATTTACAGGCTGCTGAGTTGGAAATCTTTAAAAGGGACAATATAACTTGTACAATAAATGTGTTTAAAGATTTTTCTAGCTATATTAAGTGGAAAAAATGTGCACGTTTTCTGTTATTATAATTTTTTTTATAGATATTCAATGCCTTAATTAATGCTAAAAAATCTAAGAGCAAATTACAATTATAACATTTCAATGCTTTATATATTACAAACTAGCCGGATAAAAGCCGTCCATATTTCACAGAATGAATCAATTTACTTCTAGAAAGATTTTAGCAAGCTTTGATACAAGCCCTTTGACTAAATGTAATTTTAGTGATTTTTTTAAATTTAGAATGATATGATAAAAAAAAATGTTCAAATTGGTATGGTAGAGAAACATTACCATGCATATTTCTATCGTGTGAGAATAGTCATGCATTTAACATGCATAGTTTATTACATAGAATGTTATTCTTTGCATCTAAACAAACAACACTTGCAATATGTTTAAATAAGATAACACGGATATATTTTTAGACTTTCAATACATGTATTTCTTTTAAAAAGCCTTTTTAATGTATATGTTCTGAGTCATAATAATGCCTACAACTCCAAATCCGTACGGTAAATTTTGCTTAAATTTTGCATAACAGGTGTCCTTTAGGATTATACCACTAAACAATGTTGTCAATTTTACAATGCCTTATAGTGCAAATTAGAGTGGTTATAACGATTTAAATGATAATGTACAAATATATTGTAATTTGCTCAATATTTACAAAACCAAAATATCTTAAAAATAAACCATATAATGAAGTGAAATCGTAGACTATCGTCTTTATGATTTTTAAAACATCATTTTTGAAACTTAACCTATAGTAACCTAGTATATATCAATAACACGAAAAAAAAATCAGTATTAGTCGTTTCAAAGCGTATTTATATTAAAAATCTATTCTCAAAAATTAAATCTTTCAACTCGGTACACAGTTGTAGTGCTGAATCAGCGTCCATTTTTTCTCGTAATGTACACCACCACTACTTTCAATGCAGTTAGTTATATGTGCTTTTTCCAGCTACAATAGCTTCGAGTACCCAACATATCGGATCTGTAAGAATCGTGTCTTGAAAGTATTGCTACAATAGTTATATAAAGCAACTGCAGGTTTATACACGATACACATCACAACTAGTAAATTGGGTGAGGGGGAACTGAAATAATGGTCATTAGAAGGTGTCTAAAGAATTATATGCGAAATAAAAGGTGTGGGCTTATATTGAAGTCCAAAACCTATAACCATGTATAGTTTAATACTACAATATAACCCATTCAACAAGCACCATGGATAATAAATCCATTATGGTTTAAGATTATGGCTTAACCGTCCATATGTCATGGCGTAGTAAATTGCGTCAGTCATAGCGAGATGAGCTTTCCGATATCTCAAATACCATCCGGATCAAGAGCTGCTCATAAATAGCACATGACGTTCGTCAATCCGGCGTTGAAAGATACACGGTATTCAAAAAAAGCATATAATAAACAGACACATATAGTACAAGGAAAATTCTAATGCAGTTAAATATACAAAATATGATATATGAATAAATACTCAATACAATGAATATAAAATAACATCAGACACGTCTCAAAAGGAGTATATATTCCAATATACGCCGTATTTAATATTAAGCGTTTAAATTCTATTCACTGTACTAAATGACGTAACGTAAATGGCCATGCAATGTACCAGAAAAGTACTCTATTAATCAGCAGAGTTCTATGATATTGTTATAGATGATTGAGAAAGTAGGTTCTTGGCACAAGGTAGCTTATGGTAAATAGCTAGAACAGTAATAATATGAAAGGACCACATAATACAACAATCAAGGTGTCTATCACTCTATACTATTTAGTGAGTTTAGTGTCTGAAAATAAGAGTTTTATCTTTTTATATCTAGATCTATTAAATACAATATCATATATAATAATTTAAATTTGGATAAGGATCTCAAGTAAAGCATACGGAATTATTTAAAGAGTTGATAGTGCGAATAAAATATAATAATTAGACTATAAAGGATATTTTGTATCTAACTGTTATATAATCTACGTTTATTCGATTAAAGTGTTATACTATTTCATCAAATTGTTAAGAGAAGATAACAAACAAAAAAATTAAACATTAGATGCATAAAATGCAAATGTGCTCGAGTACAATTTATAAGATAACTTTGTTATTGTGTATAAAAAATGAAATAAACAACTTAACCGTTCTTTACTAATCCGTGCGTAGCTCATAAAGCTGAATGGCGATACATGATTTACTGTACACCATTGCACATATATTAAGACGTAAAACTAATGTATTCCCGATACTACTTGCATAACAGTTATTTGTTTGTTACTCAAATGGACAGATTTTGTAGAATAGAGGAAAAAATGTTAATAAGACACTAATATAATGAACATATTTATAACATAGAAGATTGTATAAAAAAAACACAGTCACACTTGTGGAATTAAAGTCTGTGAATATGTTACACTATGGGATTATATCAAATAATATTAAATTCCCTCTTAACACATTCTCTCCTCCATGACGAATCTGAATGAAATTATTTAAAACGTTTAAAAACATACCTGAACCAAAGTTGCTGCTTTCAGCTTCTAGAGCACGTGTAAAATGGGTTAGCCAAAAGTCATAAGACGTAAGTCACAAATCAAAAGTCGAAAGTCAAAAGTAAAATCTCCGTAAGTCGAAACTCAAAAGTGACCCTCCAAGGCTTCCATATGAAACAGATATTTACTTAGGTACATGTTACATTCCACCTGAGGATTCAAATGTTTATAAAGATGTAAATTCCAAACTTTTCGAGTTTGACTTTTTTGAGCAATTAAATGAGGATATTCGTAAATATAGTGACCTTGGTCAAGTCTTCTGCATGGGCGATTTCAACGCTCGAACGGGTGAGAGGCTGGACCATGTACAGAACATTCACTTAGATCGTTTCACTGCGCTTCCGACCGACGAGATCCAGGATATTCCGAAGCGATCAAACAACGATACACACGTTAATTCTTTTGGTTACAAATTATTAACTTTGTGCAAAGAAAATAAAATTATCATAGCTAATGGGCGTTTAGAACCAGGTTTTTGTACTTTTCATTCAAAATTTAGAAACAGAGCTGTTATGAGTACAGTGGACTATCTTTTAACGGATTTCGAAAATTTTTCCTCTTTGAACGATGTATGTGTTATGGATATGACAGAATTTTCAGATCACTGTCCTATTTCATTTTCATTAAGTTATAGTCAAAGTAATAGCAAAATATACAAGGTACCACCTATAAATAAAATTGTATGGAATTACTGAAAATAATAATAATTTTTGCAACTTGCTGGAAGAAAATAGACATGTGTTTGAAAATATATGTGATAAACTAATGTCAGGGTGAAAATGATATTGACTATTGTATAAACACTTTATCTCAATGATTTATGATATATCTTATAAATGTCATGGTAAAATATTTCATAAAAAATAAGCAAAAAAAATAATAGAAAATCGCCATGTTTAATCATGAATGCAGAAATGCTAAATCAGATTTTCTAAACAAAAAACGAAATTTTGCTTTGAACAGTTCTAATGAAAATATGTTGTTATTTTTGACAAGCAGAACTAAGTATGCAAGGGTTAAGAGACATGCAAAATATTTATATTATTCTAAGGAGAAATCAAATCTTTCAGATATGTGTAAAACGTCTCCCCGCAAATTTTGGAAATATATAAATAAGTATAAAAGTAAATCGAAAGCCAATAATTGTAAAAATTTAAATGCTTTTGGTTGATCATTTTTCGCGTATTTGCAATACGCAACACAGCCGCTTTAATGCAGACGATTTTTCACAGTCACGTGATTCACCTGTACACGTCGAGCAGCTAGATACCCAAATAACAATAGATGAGATCTCTAAAAACAATTTCATCGTTGAATAGAAATAAAAGTGCGGATTATCAGAATTTAGTGGCGGATTTTTCATTGATTCTAAATTATTTTATAAGTAAATATCTGTGTGTTATCTTTAATAAAATATTTGAAACAGGTGTTTATCCCGATTCATGGTGTAAGGGGATACAGTAAAGACTGTCTTAGCGACCCCCTGTATATAGCGACGTTCTGTCTATAGTGACCATAGTTAGGTGCGCCGAACAGTATTACTATATAAATGGTCTGTATGTAGCGACTCCCTGTCTAGTCCGTACAACGACCATGATTTAGTCACCCGTTACGGTATTTGAGCAGTGAACAGCGACTTTTGCAAGGGGAGCATGGCTTGAACTAGGTGACGACTTTGGCAAAGAAGTCGCCTTCGGATCAGCGACTTTGCTTCAGTCGCCCCATTTTTATCATTTTCCGTCATACTTATTTACGCCGCTAGGTCTGTTAATAATTTGTTTACCTCTCAATTACAACCAATTACCGTTAATTCCGCTAATTAAGAAACGCGTGTCAACATCAACAAAGTTCAATACACGCCGCAAGGCAAGAGTTCACTATGTTTATCTATCTCATTACGTATTCATGATTGACGAATCAGAACACGCGTTGTATCTACGGCAGTTTGCATTGACCAATCAGCGACACGCTAATACACTGTGGCTGTTTGTTGGCAATTACACAATATGGCGACAAATTCAATCAATTTTCGCCGATAAAATGATTAAAAAGACACATGCATATACATAATTGCTGCTGTGTTTTGGCGAGTAAAGATAAACAATGCAAACGTCTTAAAGGTGTGGTTATGTTTGAAACTCGATTGTTAATTTTTTTCGGAGCACTTATCTAGAAATTATGTGGAGATTTGTATCTAATGTTTTATTAATACATTGAACTCCCGTAAAGTAAAACAGGTTGATTATACAAAATTAAATGTCTCTTACAGTAACATCTCATTAGTAAAATTGAAATTAAACATTTTTTTTACAAACAGATTTATCAATATAAATTACATTTTAATGAATATGTAACTTTTAGATACTAATGTTATGGTGTAGTTTATAATCTTAACCAATTATACATGCAATTTTAACTTAAACCCTTAGTATTGGTACTTATCCTGCTTTTCAAAAAAATATTTGGTATGATATGTTTCATATATCCGAATTATGTAGAGACTGTCCACCAGTGACTCCCTGTCTATAATGACCTTTTTTCTTTTTCTCCCATCGAAGGTCACTGTAAACAGTCTTTTACTGTAATTGTCCCATTACATAAGAAAGGTGATCATGATAATCCCCCTCGAACTACAGGGGCATCACTTTGGTAAAATTGTATGGCCAAAATTTTTTCGTTGATATTGCGCAATAGAATTAATAAATGGTGTGAGTCAGAAAGAATTTTCAGCGATATTCAGTTTGGTTTTAGAGATTCGAGATCAACCTCTGATGCTATTTTTATTCTTCATTCCATAATTCAGAAAGTTTTAGCAAAAAAAATTCTAAACTCTATTTGTATTTTCATTGATTATGAAAAAGACCTTTGACACAGTTATAAGAGATGCGTTATGGATTAAGCTGTTAGATACTGGTATTAGTTTGTAAAATGATAAATATGTTTAAAAAGGCAATTTTTCGTCTTGTATGTCATGTTGTTAAAAATTAATGCTTTTATGAATATGTCAGATTTTTTCGACGTAACTCTTGGATTAAAAAGCAAGGAGAGCCATTATCTCCCCTGCCTATTTTATTTCTTTTTTTTAAATGATATTTGAAAAATGTATAGATCTTAACAAAATGTCGAATAGCGACCTTGAACCCTTCTTGTCTAAATAATTTGCCTACTTTTTTGCAGACAAATATCGGCTTTTCACTACCAAGTCCAGAGAGCTTGCAAGCCTCAAGTTGATAATGTATTTATAGGTTATTCGTCAAAATGGGGGCTTAAAATAAATGTTATAAAACTAAAGTTTGTGTTTTTGAAAGAAAGGAAAATTCGCTACATAATTTTAGTAAAACATTGATGGTCAGGTTTGTAGATATTGTTGATAAATTTTTCATATATTTAGGTGTAAAATTTTCTTATACGGGTAGCTTTTCTGAAGCAACTAAGACTCTTTGCAGAGCAAGGCCTTTAGAGCATATAACAGTCTATTGGGTATTTTTGACAGAATAAAGCTAGATGTAAAAACTAAACTGCACCTTTTTGATTTAGTCTGATAACTCCAATTCTGTTATACGGGGTTCAGATGTATGGGGAATTTACAAATATAAAGATATTGATAAACTGCAAAAAAAATTTTATAAATATGTACTTGGTGTTAAAAAACAAACTCCTAATTGTGCTGTCTATGGAGAACTTGGTAAATTTCCTTTGTCAATTTTGTGTAAAGAAAGATCTTTAAAAGTTTTGGAATAAAATTGTTAATAATCAGCATTCGCCTATATATAGCATGTATTTAGATCAATGTGTTAATGGAAATAATAAATGCTGGGCTAGGCAAGCTCATACTATTATTAATGAGTTAGGATTTTCATATTTGTTAGATAACTATAATGTTATTTCTGATTTTAGCTTAATTTTTAAACAACGCCTTGGAGATCAATTTATACAAAATTGGCATGAGCAAATAAATAACATGCCAAAACTCTTTTTTTTTTAGGAATTTCAAATCAAATTTTTTGTTTTGAGGAATATCTAAATGTAATACAAAATGACAAGTTAAGAAAACGTTTGACATGTTTCCAGACTTGGTTCCCATTCTCTCTAGAAAATTGAAACTGGCAGATATATAGGTTTTTAAACAGAAGTGAGAGAATATGTTAAACTTTGTACTCAAAATTCATGATAGAATCCGAATATCACCCTTCCTGCTTTGTTGTCCATTTTATTCAGAATTAAGAAAACTTTTTATTCGTAATGCATCTTTTCCCACACTGAATAAGTTTTATTAATCATGTCAATCTAATAATAACATAGATTATTACTGATAAGTAATTGGACAAAGCTTTTGATTTACGATCTAATACCATGGAACAAATGATAAATTAGACGAAATTTAATGATATATTATTACTTTGTTATTTGTTAATTTCAAAACGAATATGATATTTGAAATGTTTATATATTACTGGTAGTTATGTGTGCTATATTTCAAGATCTATGTATTGTTCTTGTGCCAAAGGCAAGGATTTGCCGATTTGCAAATAAAATTTGAAAATGGTAAAAAAGAACATTAAATTTAGCATTTATCTAAGGTTACTTGTTAATTGTTCTTGTCACTCGGAAATAAAAGTAAGGTTTATAACACAAGTAGTTTAAACTAAATAATGTTTTATTATTAATTGCAACATGTTTTATAATTAATTGCAACATGTTTTATATTTCATTTTAACACGTTTTATAATTAATTATGTCATTTTAACATGTTTTATATTTCATTCCATATGTTTGATGTTATCATTTGCACTTTATGTTGGACTTTACATGTGTTTTATTCTTTAAAATAAAAAAAAGGAAAGTACACTTATTCTTCTTGATATTTTAGATGTCTTGGAAGAGAGTCACAAACAGGGACAACAACTCCTGAATTACTTAAACAATAGAGACCGTGCAACAAAGCACAAAGAGTAGAATAAATTAATAATAAACTATATGGGGCGAGTTGACCAGGGACGAATTAACCAAAATATTGACGAGTTGATTACAGGACGAGTTGATCACAGAGACGAGTTAACTCAAAATCAGGCCAACTCGTTCCGTGGTCAACTCGTATCGTGGTCAACTTGTTCCGTGGTCAACTCGTCACCTGTTTGGTCAACTTGTCCCCAAGTTTTGGTCAACTCGTCCTCAACAAGTCGTCACTAATATGGTCAACTCGTCACTGTAATGTTTTAAATTAATGTCTTTAAATAGTTCTTTTATATAATACAACGATTTATATTAAAATTCCAGCTGTAATAAAATCTAAATGAATATTGTTTAAATCGAAAAATTATAAAATAACGTACATATTGATACATGCATTTAAATGGTCTTTATTTAAGCGCGCGTGCATAGCTTTGCTACACTACTACAAAGACAGGTAAGTTTGCAAACATTCAATTTTTTGCTAATTGCGTATTGTGTGAATGTTGAAGACAATAAATATTGCCTTTAACAGTTTTTATTCCAAACTCTACTCTTTCGGTTTCCATTCGAACTATTTAAGCTATTTCATAACGAAGTTAAATGCCTCACGCACATAAAAGGATGCTCGCCAACTCGTTATTTAAAGTTGGTGAAAATAAAAGAATTGGGACGTACATGACGTGTCTTATATGGCTATTTATTGTTCTCGTTATATATATATATGTCATTGTTTGCAGAAGTATGCAACTTATTTCTATACACAATAGAATAATATACAGTAGAAAAATCTTTCTGTAGTGATATATTTTGTAAATACATGTATTCATTTTTACGGTCAAATAAACAGAAGTGGGGTTCGGTTTGTAACGATGGATGCTGGCAATGGTTCGCTGCAAAGATCTGATTCATAAGGCCCAAACTATTCTATACAATTTGAACTGAATATAAGATCTTTCGCACAGGGTGGTATAAACTGAAATTTTAAAGGTAATTCAAACCATACCTCCTTAATAACACTGATTTCTCGGATTCGAAACTGACACAACAATTGAATAATTCTCTCTTACGTGGTTTCCCGTTGATATACCCAAGCAATTGTTTTATTTTAATTTGCTCATATGATATGCTTACTACCTTTTCTTATATAATTGATTTCTTGATTGTTAACGCATATTCAAATAAGGAAACATCCTAAGCATACATGTAAAATCAATTAGCAGCTACGAATATGTTGACCAATGTACACCCAAATTATTGATTTCATTTTTGATATTTTATTTTTTCGAAACTCTTTTTTTTATACGCCCGTGCATATTGGCGTATCGGTAGGTACGTCACTGGTTATTCTAAAAATGTTTCTACACACGGTAGATTTAACGACAGTTTTTTTCAATCCACTGGAACAGCCTTTAAAGAACGTTTCTATGGGAAACTCTGAGGCGAAAACAAATTTAACCACCAATTCTAACACGACCCGCATTTCCCCCATTGAACATAGAAGAAATGAAAGTGTGTGTTATTATGCTATAAAATCACAGTTTGACGTTCTATTTTTAGACATGTGACGTTATCATTATACACGTGACGTAACCACTAAAATGCGACGCGCTGAAAATAAGTTAGGAAACATACCAGGCGCAATATAGGTTAATATCAGGTACGGCAGCATTTATTTGTTGATGTCGTGTTAGAATCGAAATAATATATCCAAAACAGTGAATTTATCGTTTGATAACATGACTGATTGTCGTTCGGATGCGCATCATTATATCACTCGGGCTACGCCCTCGTGATATAATTCCTTGCATCCGAAATCCAAACAGTGATGTTACTGAACGATAAAATCACTGTATAAAAACATAATGTAATAATGAAAAATTATTATATAAATTTTAAACTGAAGAAGGCTGAATTACTGGTAACTATGGCAACTAAATGTTTTCATATCTGTGTGTTTTTTATCATAAAATTAAACCATCAATTTTTTTAATCAAACTTTTTCCAACATGCACTGTACATTATCAAATGAAGTATGTCTTACAAAAGTCCTGTACTAGAATTAACAAACATTATAAAATGTTGTCCAGTGAAAATACACCTCAATCTCAGAGTAAATATCTTTTTTAAGACGTATGTGGGCAGTGACTTTAGCAATCGTTAATTCTCATGTCATACCTGTCAGCGGTAAAATATTTAAAACAATAAACTGATAATCTGAAGATGGTACATATTAATGTATGTATTTACCGTTATATTATTTTAAATTATACATCTACGTGAATACAACATTATAATAATTATCTTATATATTACTATTTATTAAATAATATATCATTATGTTTAGACATTACAAAACTTGTAACAATGCAAAAAAGCGAAAATGCGAAGAAACGACAAATGGAATGCGAATATACGACAGATTTTATGTGTTGTATTTTCGCCTTCTTTCTGTCGTACTTTCGCTTTGTTGCTTTGCAAATCCGAAAAACCGAAAACACGAAGAGACGACAAAGTCCAACTTTGTGGTCCCTTCGTGTTTTCGCATTTTGAGTCGAAGAATCGAAAATACGACGTGGCGTAAAACAGTCACCATATTTTTGGCTATTCTATTTCTTAAATAAAGATCTTAGAGGCGTACTGATATATTAACACATACCTGTGTCTGTCCGTCAGTAAGACAGCCAATATGTGTCAATTTAGTTTTCTGCTTTTCTTGACCCTGCGATATCATAGAAACACATATACATGAAGTCATGCATTGTATCTGAAATAGAAAGACATTGATTAATTCAATTTGTTAAAATCAAAATATGAATTGGATCAAAATCCTGAATGTTATTGTTAATGGAATTAAGAAATAATATATCCCAAACTGTGATTTAATCGCTCAATAACATCACTGTATGGAGTTCGGATCACGAGGGCGTAGCCCGAATGATATAATGATGCGCATCCGAACGACAAACAGTGATGTTATCAAACGATAAAATCACCGATTTGGATATATTATTCGATTTTAACACGACATCATCAAATAAATGCTGCCGTACCTGATATTAATCTAAACTGCGCCTGATTTGTTTCCGTACTTATTTTCAACGCATCACATTTTAAGTGGTTACGTCACGTGTATAATGATTACGTCACATGTCTAAATATAAACCGTCAAACAGTGATTTTATTGCATAATAACACACACTTTCGGTGTCCAGTAGGGAAAATTGCGGGTCGTGTTAGAAACAGTTATAAAATGCTGTAATTATGTTGATTCTTTTAATAACTTAATATGACGTAGAATATAACAATAAGAAAGTTTCGGTGCAGTCAATAATGCAACCAACAGAAATGGTGTGGCGAATTAGGAAAATTAATGAAGCAATATGAATAAGATAGGCAAATGAATGTCAAAAACTTGTTGATGTAGTAATATCTCCTAAACTATCTTTTGTATCATAGTCAAACATAAAAACACGTTCCCTGCTGTCACAATATGAAACCCCGGGAAAAAGTAACCAATGAACGAGCATCTGAATATGATATTTCTATCGCTTTCCTTTTCTCTTCCGTCACAATATGTAAACCCCAGCAAAAATGAACCAATCAATGGGCACGCTCTGGAGTGCGGGTAACTAATACCCGCACTCCAGTTAACGCACTGTACATGTATATGTATACGATTTAACTCTGACACATTTTCAACAGAAAAGTCCCCAAACTATGATACAATATCTATTGTATCATAGTTTATAGTTCTGGCTTCCAAAACTTTATAAGCCGCTCTTTAACATTTTTGTTTTTCATCAATGCGGCATTCATGTCATAGTATATAAACGGGTACGCTGAAGACCTTAAGCTACATAGTTTAGAGACCTTTCTGTTGAAAATGTGTCAGGGTTAAATCGTATACATATACATGCACAGTGCGTTAACTGGAGTGCGGGTATTAGTTACCCGCACTCCAGAGCATGCCCATTGATTGGCTCATTTTTGCTGGGGTTTACATATTGTGACGGCAGAGAAAGGGAAAGCGACAGAAATGTCATATTCAGATGTTCGTTCATTGGTTCATTTTTGCCGGGGTTTCATATTGTGACAACAGGGAACGTGCTTTTATGTTTGACTATGATACAAAAGAGAAAGAACACCAAAACACTCGGCAATCTGATTAATACTCGGGGGCTACGCCCCCTCGTACAAATCAGATAGCCTCGTGTTTCGGTGCTCTTTCTATTACATGTCTGTCTTGTGATATATTACCCTCAAACTTTAAAATGGTCACGCGACTGTTATAAGTGCGTAGTACAACAGACATTTTGTACTGTTAAACTTAAACATTTTTTTAAATAAACACAGTTTCCCTAATTACAGTCATTAATATTAAATCACTTTTCAAATAATTATAACTTACTTTACTAAATCATTATTAATGTGCTAAAGGTGAATCAAAATAGGTGAATCCAAAAGTTAAAAAGTTTATTAACTTTCGAGAACATCATTTTTGTAGTAAAACGTTCTTGTCTCTCCGAATAAAATCTGTTAACATTGTTTTTTTCTTCATATTATCACTTAATTGGGCTTTATAGTAGAAAGCTATCATGTTATATCTTTTTCTACCCAGAAATCCGCTTTTGTACTTGAAGATAAGAAACACCATAAAACTTTTGTCCAACAACATTCAAACGTATCTAAACAAATATGAAATCACCGAGTCATGATCTCATTCGTGAAGACGTGTATAATACATGGGTATATGGGTAACAGTATTTTTAAATATCGTCCCGAGGAAAATACTGTTACCCGAGAAAATAAATAACACATGAGTGAAAATATCATCCCTCGTAAAAATACTGTTACCTTCGGCTACCGAAGGTAACAGTAAGGAAGGTAACAGTATTTTTACGAGGGATGATATTTTCACTCATGTGTTATTTATTTTATTAGCCCGAACAAATACTGTGATGATATGAAATTGTCAACTATTAAACCTTACTGTAACAAAAAAGTGTAACAATTACTAAACTGTCCTTACCTTTTACGTTTGAAGTGTACTGTAGGCCTACTAGAGAAGTTTTCTTTTTCTTTTATTCTTTAAAAAAACCCAATAAGCTGTATTTTATTTAGAAAACAAAACACTAATCCATTTATACGGTTATGATCTGTGAAATCTGATCCTTCCTTATCCAGTATACTCTCTTCGCATGGTTTGTGACAAAGTGCATTAACAAAATAACGATGATAGATATACTATGTTTGTCCACCATTTCTGTAACATATGGTGGCATATTTCTGGCACCAGATAACCATATAACTAACTAGTTGATAAAGCGGTTAACTAGTTACGTAACTAGTTAATTTTTTCAATAAATAAAAGATCATAACGGGAAATAAATGCATGTAGTGCCTACAACTGCAATCCTTTTATTATTTTACCAGATGAATATTAAGAGGTTAACTAATTTACCTCTTAATTAACTAGTTAGTTAGTTAACCTCTTAATATCAAGCTGGTAAAATGATAAAAGGATTGCCCGTTATGATCTTTTATTTATTGAAAAAACAACTAGTTACGTAACTAGTTAACAACATAACTAACTAGTTTAATAAGAGGTAAATTAGTTGCGTTACTAGTTAACCTCTTAATTAACTAGTTAATTATCAGGTAATCTGGTGGCAGAAATATGCCACCATAGTTACGTTTCACTGGTTAAAAATTGTTAAATAATCCTTTGTTGCATTCTCTTATGTCTGCACATTACAATTACTTCCGTTGAAAACGGATGTTAACTGTTTGACTATTCAACAAAAAGATATTTTATACTCGAAAAGAACTCTAATGTGCAAAGAACTGAATTTTATGAGAGTCATAGTAACTTCGGTGATGCCATATCGTGAATAAGAATGAATCGAGAAAAAAATGGCGGCACTTTTATTTCATTTTATTTAGAAAATACACTACGTGACCAGATTTTATACTGTTAAAAATACAGTACAAAATTCTTAATCACGTGGTACACTTGCATTAACAGTAATACCCCGGTCACATATTCACGGATAACACCACGGAAGGGCTACGGTCTAATCGGTCACGGATTGCTACGGAAATTTGAAATTCCGTTGTCCGCTACGGTTCCGGTACGGAAACACAACGGTATGAGTACGGAGTTCGACGGATATACCGCCAAAATGTAGGTAAAAGCCCCGGGAGAGACGCGGATTGTTACGGACCGACACGCTTTGATACGGAGCGACACGAATCAGGACGGATGCACTACGGATACACTACGGTCTGCTATGGTATAAGCACGGGTTAGTACGAATAAGCACGGTTTGATACGGAGAAGAACGAATCGCCACGGATCTATACGGAGAGGATTTGGCTTCATCACGTCAGAACCCCGGGACATATATCAGGTCCGATTCTAGTGAATTTCTTGTAGGACGCCGGATCCTCGACAACAAGTTCGGCCATGAGAGTCTCATATTGGCCATGAAGGTGTCTTCGTAAAAGCCAATCTCTAGACCACCATCTCCTCTGTCTTCTCGTACCTGGTTAAATATAAATATCATTACAGCATTGAAAAATGTTGATTAATTACATTAATTATCATGAATGTTTGTGTTTTAAGAATATGTAAAAAGCTTGTTAACTAATCTTATTATCACTTAAAGCTACATGCCTCCAGATGAGTCAAAATATTTCAATAAAATCAAACTTTAGAAAAATGTACTAAAATGCAAGGAAACGTAAAACGTTTCAAGATTCAAGTAATATTTTACATATTATGTTTGATAAATGACTGATTTTCAGTTTTTACAACTATATTTCTACTGCGTTACTAACGCAGTAAAGGCTATGCATATTTTGACCACTTTCTGGTAATTTACTCGGTTTGTAAATGCCATTGATAATGTGTAAATTGATTCCTTTTGGTTACTTCACAATATTTCACATTCAAATACATTTTCAAAATTTTCATGAAAATTAGCATTAATCTGGAGGCGTGCTGCTTTAAGGGCCAACGTCCGAGGCTTAAGAGACACTGCGTTTCATGTACATATATACTCCAATTTCACGATCCAATGTTTTGTAAAATATGAAACCTTAAATGTTATTCTATTACTAATGCATTGTAGTATAATATTGATATATTTTATACCTCTATACATGTCATCAAGCATCTCGATTACTGCCTCCGCATTCTGCGCCATATCAATATACAGTTACAGCCAGTAAATGGCAAATATCTTTTTTTGAATGTTCATGATTATGTTCGCAACATGAAAACGCAAAAATGTCTGTTTTTAACAAGAAGATAGTATTTATACCCTTGAAAAAGTACATGATACTTTATTTATCCGTACTAAACAGTGGTGGACCGTACCATTCCGTGCCGTTTCGTGTTGCAACGCAATAAACCGTATAAGACCGTGCTAATCCCTGCCTCTCCGTAGCACAACGTATTACAATCGTGCCATTCCGTGACAATGCCGTATTAATCCGTATTAAAACCGTAGCTTATACGTAGGTTAACCGTACAAATACGTAGTTCTCCGTATTAAACCGTAGAAATCCTTGACAAGTTGGGGCCTACGAATCAGTTCGGACTAGTACGGTTTTCGTACGGACCAGTACGTATCAGTACGGTTTAATACGGACTAGTAGGGATACGTTACGATTCATTTTTTTCGTAGCAAATTTTTGTGCATGTTCAAAAATTGTCAAGGATCGTTACGGATATACAAGGACTACTACGATTGATTACGGCTACACTACGGAGAGCTACTGACCATTACGGGTAGCTACGGACGATGCCGGAATTAATCTGTGACTCTTCCGTGGTCGTATTCCGTGAATATGTGACCGGGGTATAAGAAAAACTCCCAGAGGTCTATGGGAAATTAATATTACGAAAAAAGTGAGGTGTAATAACATATTATTAATTTTGAAATTTATGTAATAGATTTTCGAAACATTTAAATTATATTCATATAACCGAACATTTACTTTACATTTACATATAATGAAAGTAAACATTTACACTAGATTCACATAATTATAATGAAACATTTACACTAGATTCACATATAGTTAAACATTTACACTAGATTCACATATAATGAAACATTTACACTAGATCACATATAATGAAACATTTAAAACTACATACACATATAATGAAACATTTACACTACATACACATATAATGAAGCATTTGCACTACATACACTTATAATGAAACATTTACACTACATTCATATATAATGAAACATTTACACTACATACACATATTATGAAACATTTACACTTCATACACATATAATGAAACATTTACACTACATTCACATACAATGAAACATTTACACTACATACACATACAATGAAACATTTACGCTACATTCACATATACATACACATATAATAAAACATTGACACTACAATCACATACAATGAAACATTTACACTACATTCACATATAATGAAACATTTACACTACATACACATATAATGAAACATTTAAATTACATTCATATATAACAAAACATTTACACTACCTTCACGTATAACAAAACATTTACAATGTAGGTTTAATTAATTCCTGGAAAAGGGAAGGGAATATTTGCTTAGAATTTTTATAGAAGCTTAATGTTAAGAAAATCATTGACTGCTAATTAAATTCCCTAAGCTGGATTTTATATTATTCTTTTAATTTCAATATTCCTGAATTAATGTCTGGTTACATACATATAGATTAAACAATTTCTACTGATTAAAATTACATTTTTGATCAAAGTTCAGTGGATATTAAGTGAACATAATTCACATGTTAATGTAAGGGTAAAGGCTTTATAAAAGACATATGTGCCGTCAATCAATCTAGTAATAATTTTTGGTATGCAGAGTTCATAAAAATGTCATGCAGTTAATTTGAATGTAATGTATACCTATTAAATTTCTAATTGAAATTGATTGCCGGGAGTCGAATAATAAAATGGAACTGTTTACTTACATTCTAGTATTGACCAAGATAAAATGTTTATAATTCCATCATAATAGCTGATGACTTATATAGCCAAACCCTAATTTCATCAACTCATTGCATCCTTTGTCACTCAAACTAGAAATTACAAGACTGAACCGAAAATGGCAATACCGTCCAATAAGCAATATTCAGTATGTTATTTAAAAGCATGTTCAATTTTCATAATTGACCAATATCAAAGAGCTAAGAATGCGAAAAAATTGCACTCTGGCCGGGACTCGAACCTGACACCTTCGGAATACCTTTCCGCATCTTAACTGACTGGCGTAGCTACTAGTACAGACCACTAAAACTTATCAGTGATCAAATTATAAAGACCGGACTTACTACCCGCTATATTTTAATTCGTCTTCAAATTTCTAACTGGTTAAGTTCACAATATGTGACACTATCAGGACTTATTATATATGTACATACAAACACAGTCCTCCGTTGGGCACTAAATGCCACAGGCGTAGCAAAATATGTGCGATCTAAACGGTGCTGAAAGGTGCTTCAACGTGCGACTCCGGGGTGCTGTTCCTCTACACGACCAATGTAGCAGAATCCGTTCTTATCTTAAAAGTCGGGAGTTATTTGAATACATTCAACAATAGAGCCCTGCGGTGAATTTATGCATTCTTTCTGAACAAAATTCTTGTCATTTAAGTATACACCTTGATAACTCCAAATAATTAGTTTTTACCTTACATATATTTTATAGTTTCAGGGCAATGTTCGAAAGATAAAGTAAGTAATCTTTTCATGTAAAATGAACAACATTTTTACCCTCTCTAAAATATAATCAACATTTGTAAAGCATGGATGAGTCCTAATTCTGCACGCAATTTGAATTTCACTACTATGAACCAATACTATCCTGTCTTTCGCAATTATTTGCTAATTCGCCCATATTTATTTCTGAAAAAAAGTATTGGCGACTGATTTTCCTCTCCCACTGTCGTCATTCAGCTTGACGTTGTTTATTTGCGAAGTATAGAGACGCAGTGACGTCTCAGGGAACGCCTTGATATGTCCACACATGCTTGTATTACAGGCACGGCGTTCGAAGAACCCTGTGGCGTTGTAGGGTACCTTACTAATGTGGAAGGGGTTTAAGCAGTAGATCATTAGACCTGTGTTTAGGCATTTTACCAATTTTTTTTTGGCGTCAGTTTAGGACCAAATTGACCTACCAAATGTTGTTTTTTTTGTATCAACGAAAAGACGTGTTTTAACTAAATGTCTTAAAGGATGTAAATCAACTATTTTTGAAGAAAAAAAAACTACGGCATTTATCCTTTTTTGTACTATTAAATTAGCTCAATGAATCCGAGTTTTAGCTCCAATATGATGCCATCTAAATGTTAATTTTTTTAGAAAGTATTATGTTGCCTTGCGGAATGCAAGAGTGGCTTTACTTAAGTTTTACTCATGTCAGAAACAATGCACTGATATTTTCATGAGATCTACTTCGATTATTAAGCGGGGACCGCCAAAAATGTCGCTATATAACTAAAACACTTAACCTTCTATATGCCGCCACATATACTCTACTCCCATACTGTAAGTGCGCATATTTTAAACATGATATTTACTTACTGTCCGTTGGTTCTCAAGAACATATGTATATAAATACTTAAAGAAAAACACACACACACACACACATAAAAACTTATAACTTTTTTTATAATATCAAGAAAATTTCATTTAGAAAATTACAATAATTACAAGAATCAGTGTTTTCATGCCAGATTTTTTCTTCGTTTCAGCTTTATGACTGTAGGCTATATTTGTAATCCATTAATATATCTAAATTTACATGTATTATTGTAATTATATTAAAAATTATAATAAAAACTAGAGTTAACAACAATAAACATTTAGGCAAACAATGGTGTTTCTCTATTTGAAAGACCCTGGACAAACAAATCAAAACATAACGAAGTACTTGAGTAAATATGTGACAAATTCAAAGTTAACATGTAAAAATAACAATTTAAGGAAAAAGTTTGAAAAAGCTGTCCTCGGGTGGGGGCGGAACTTTATCTAACTCATCAGCCATGCATGTCATCTGACAGGACATCAAGTCGTTGAAGTTGTTGTCAGTACCAAAACAACCTCCGAAGTAAAACATCTCACAGTTCGATGTTTTCTTGTTGAAGAAGTAACGTTGAATCAGTTCCGTACATGGTCCAGTTGACTTAGGCTGGAGACACGCTGGAAATGGAAACAGCAAAACAAGTTAAACAATTTCAATAGTGTCTGTTAGTTTGAATACATTTCATTTGTTTTATGGAGATTTTAACATGCTCTGTTTTATTTATTTTTATAGAATAATTTCATTATAACATAAGGCAATATTTTGAGAAAAAAATCATATGGACACGTTCTTTAATGTTAAATTGTTTAATGAAAGTTTAAAAGCTCGAAAATTCTACCATTTTTCCTAGCTGCCTTAATTGTACTTAAATTTCTTACTTCATTTCGAAACGTTTGCAATAAATAATTACTGAATATTCGTGTTTGTGTAGCTTGTTTGATAATTACTTCATTTTATGAAAGTTGTTGTAAATTGTGTTGTAATGTGAATCATTTATCAAGTCGATCTTTTTATGTAACGTACCGCCAGGTCTATTAGATCTTCCAGTTTGGTTAGGGTTTATAATGGGTGATACTGGAGAGCTGGAGGTCACAGCAAACACACCAACCACAACAGATAGCAACAGTACAGTGTTCATCTTTACACACTTCTAATTAACGTGGATAAAAAGAAAAGACAAATGTAAGCATTGGCATAGCCTTAACTATTGCGTATTTGTACGGAAGCGTCCTGGTGCCAATTTAACATGTTCTATAAAAAAGATAACTCCTACGTAGGAGATAAAAAAAAGCCTAATTAGGAGTTTATAACTCCTACGTATGACTTTTAAACTCCTACGTAGGACTTTTTAACTCCTACGTAGAACTTAGTAACTCCTACGTAGGACTTTATAACTCCTACGTAGGACTTTTTAACTCCTACGTAGGACTTTGTAAGTCCTACGTAAGACTTTGTAATTCCTACGTAGGAGATAAAAAAGCATAATTAGGAGTTTATAACTCCTACGTAGGACTTTTTAACTCCTACGTAGAAGAACACTTATAAAGTTACACTAAAAATGTTAAAGAAAAATCACCTTTATATTTATTTCAATTCTACAAACAGTTTGTCCAGATTGTTAGAATATCATATTTTATGTGGAACTGAAACTGATAAAAAAATTTTTTATTATTATTGACAGAAAAGTTGTTTTTTTAATCATATTGATGAAAATTGAAAAAGAAAATTCATTTTTGGCGCAATGAATCAGCTTATCAAATATTTTGTAGAAAAATCGTTGCATTAAAAGCGCATGAAATATGATTTTTATATAATGATTTTTAAGCTTCAGTAAAAATATTTGTAAAATTATGAAACATAAAAAGAACTGCAATTGGTAAGAAATCATTTCGGTGGAATAATTAAACTTGCCTTTTATTATCCAAATCTTTTAGATTTTTTAAAAAGAACTCGTGCGATTTAACACATACTAACTACAATTGACTTGTTAAATGGGATAACACGAACAACATAAATGTCGTTAGCCAGATTGATATCAATTATTAAAAATAATTGAATTTTAATTGCGCAGAAGTGTGGGCAATAACAATTTTAATGTATTTATTAACACGGTCATTCTGTCATATTTTTGTTCTGACTAGTTACATTAAAAGTACCATGACCATGGGCATGTTTATAATTTTATCAGACATATCTAATATTTCTTATGTTGATATGTAGATAAAAACACATTTTGTTTGTTTAATACGTAGTTTTAGCAGATTCGTGTTTTTCATGACACAGTAATATTACATTAGGATCTTCTATTATTGACATTACGTGCAGTGAATAGCAAAAAGTTTTGGTTTGGTTTTGTTTTTGTATTTGACAATCATTAGATATTGACTCTTCTCTTAATTTAAGTTTATTTTAATTCCTAAAAGCTCGAGGACATGTTGTACATTGCGAATATTAAAACAGTGTCATTTTGTTGAAAAAAATGAAAAAAGCAAGACTAAAATTTTCCCCACTGTTAAATAGACGAGTGCATATATGCTAGACCTGGATCTACTATCTAACGCACTGTTATACATACATCATTACAAATTACAGAGATATGAATATGCTTAAAGGCACATCATGTTTCAGGAATAAGCGCTATATGTGAAATTATTTATCATAAAAGTAAAAACCAAAAGGTAAACAAAGCAGTAGTTTGACTTCCATAAAAAAATACGAAACCGCTATAGTTGTACATATTGAAGCAAAACTAGTTCAGGTAATTATAGCAAAAAGGTAACATTTTGGACTCTTTAATACAACGCTAAAAATAAAAAGCGTTTGACAATTAATAATAACAGCATTCTTTTTGTATGATGGGCTTTTAACCTGAATTGTACAATACATCAGAGTTATAAAATTAATGATATATATCTATATATTATAGGTGCCATTTTGTATAATATTATGATACAGGTTTTGTAAATATAAACATACGGACAGAATAAAGAGGGGACATTATTTATAATATTAATGTTATTACTGTTTTGTTACAGGACAAGCGGTTGTATAGAGCTTGTGCAACAAGTTTACAATATATTTCAAAGTACCTTTTATACAGAAAGAACATCGGGCTCACATAAATGGTGTTTAAACCGTTGACTCGAGAAAATGTTGTTTTTTTTTCTCCTGAAATTTTAACACTTAATATATACATACATGTATTGAACAAATTTTGTTGGTCCAGAAAAGGACTATGCCACGCGGAAATTTCTCGGACATATTGCTTGGGCCTAATATTGTGTAAGGAAGACTGTCCAAACTAGTACAAAGTCAAATCTGTTAAGGAATCAGACAAATGGTGTTTAAACGGTTTGCTCAAGAAAATTGTGATTGTTTATTTTTCCGAAATTTTATACACTTTATATACAGAAAGAATAAATCGCTGTTCCAGAAAACGACAGTGGCAGGACATTTTGCTTGGGTTAAGGCTTTGGGTATTATATTGTGTACGAAAGATCCTCCAAGGTATTTTTCTGGACCAGCAGTTTGTTTTTTCTGTATAATACAATATATAATACTAAAACTAAAAGTGACTTTTTTCTAACTTAAATTTTACTACAGAACATAAATTAACTTTCGTTAATAAATTAATGAAATGTATTCCAACATGGATCAAAGTTCGATGTAAGGATATTCTATGAGCACTTGTTTTACAAATCGAGGTATGACTTAAACAATATTTATTGAAGTACAATTTAAAATGAATTTTAAGAGTCTATTTCATTAAATATGAAGTTAACAAAAACTCTTTAAATGCCTGCATTAAGAACTTGACACAGTCAAAAGATGCTTCAATCTGGAATGTGGGAGTGTATGTACAATGCGTTCGTTTGTCTTTTTTCCGAATTTACGTCGATTTTAACAGTTTTGTTGGTCATATCTAGCTCTTATATTGGCATTCCCTCGAACTAACTTTCCTGGAGAACTAACAAGAAAATACCGAATTCTTAACAAGTGAATACAACTACTTAACCCACAAGATTTATGAATCGGTGTTAAGAAACTGAATGTCCGAGATCAATTTTTTAAAGAGAAATTTCGAGATTGCACCCCACTTGATTACCATTCTAATGCCCTCACAGATAATGATTCTTCGGTGCTATATATCTTCTATTGCTCTTAACATTGAAAATCGCTTCATGTTTTACCAATGATTAAGTTTATTTCATTGCCATAAATATCATTTTAACTCATCGTGAAGTTTTTATTAACGCCCTTGCTGGAATTTAACAGAATGGGCCAGGAAGAAATAGTGTTGTTTTTACCAAATACATGATTTGTGACATATATCATTCGATTATTTTGTTAATTATAGAAATAGCATGCTATTGTAAAATATACAGTCATTAGTTGATTAAAATGTTAGAATATCGTTACATTAGGATATTTCGTAATTATACTTGTATAGTTGCAAGATTTTTATTTTTGAAAATTATATAGCTTTTATCATTATAAATTCTGCAAACTATAAATAATTTCATGTCTAAAAGATAGAATGAACTGTATTTATAACAATAAATGAGCCGCGTCACGACAAAACCAACATAGTGGGTTTGCGACCAGCATAGATCCAGACCAGCCTGCGCATCCGCGCAGTCTGATCAGGATCCGTGCTGTTCGCTATCAGTTTCTCTACTTGTAATAGAGTTGATAAGCGAACAGCATTGACCCTGATCAGTCTGCGCGGATGCGCAGGCTGGTCTGGATCCATGCTGGTCGAAAAACATTATGTTGGTTTCGTCATGACACGTCTCAAATTGTCTTTAACAGATAAAACATAAGGTCAACACGATTGTAACATAACAGGTGTGTTTTACACATAACACTTCATAAATATTGACAATATTCGCACGTACAACATTAAAGCACTGTTTTAACTTAAGTAACATTCTTTAACAAGGTAAGCATATTTTTTTATTATTATTATTATTTAGATATTAAAGGGAAATGCGGGATCTTATTGACTTATTGATGCGAGAAACGTTTTACCCTGTCCAAGCCAGCTTAAATAGTATTTTTACGCCATAGTATTTTAATAAATGTTCTTAATAGTTAATCAGCAAAAATAAATGTTTTCATGATGAAATCAAACAATATCAATCAATCAATCAATCAATCAATCAATCAATCAATCAATCAATCAATCAATCATGTTACAGTACTTGACCGGCTGTTCTGGAGGAACGACAGCTCAAAAATCATCATTTTTGAATTTACCCACAGAGAAATCCGAACGCGTGTTCAGTTTCTCTTAACATTTAACAAAAATGAAGTGCAATGCATGTACTCCGATGATTTTTTATAAACTAAAATCATTAGGATTGCCTATTTGACATTTTAAGAATGAGAAGGTACACAATTTTCCTATACATATCTTCTATTTTTATCTTTACTTTGACCTCTCTATGTGACCTTGACTTTTGAAGCAGGACCTGCGTTATGCACACAATACATAGCCTCACAATTGTGAACATTTGTGACAAGTTACATTAAAATCCCAAAATGAATGTAGAAGTTTTGCTCCGAACAAGCATTTTTCAATGACCTCTAAGTGTGGCCTTACCTTTAACCTAGAGACGGTGTATGTACGACACACTGTTTTCCATAGTGGTAAACATTTCTTTGAAGTTTCATTAGAATCCCTCCATGTGTGAAGGAGATATGCTCCGGACGAAATCTGTATATTTCGTCCTTTTTTGTGACCTTGGCACTGCTTATATTGACCTAAATTACAACTGTCACAGCCGTAGTAATAATAATGACCATGTGTGTTTGAATCCCTCATTAATGCTCACAAAATGGTCCTAATACAAATATTATATATCTTTACCTGAACAACCTTTAGGTGTGACATTGACCTTGACTGAAGGGACCTGAATTTTATGCGCGACATTATCTCATAATGGTAAACATTTGTGCCAAGTTATATTGAAATCCCTAAATGCATGTAAAAAGTTTGCTTCGGACAAGCTTTTTTCAATGAGCTTTAAGTGTGACCTTGACCTTTAACATCAAGACCTGGTTCATGCCCCGACACGGCTTCTCATAGTGGTGAATATTTCTATGTAGTTTTAATAAAATCCCTCCATGTGTGTAGGAGATATGCTCTGGACAAAATTTGACGCCGATCCAGACCGTCCGCCCGTCCTTCCGCCAGGGACGTTCCAATAATACGACCCATATTTGAAACGGGCGTATAATAACAAGTTCATGGTTTATTGTCACGATAAAGAATAATTATTAGTTCTTTTATTAACTTACAAGGGAGTGTAATAATCTTGTGCTTTGACTGAAAGACCAAAACAGTTATTTGCACCTACAATACATTCATGTGTAAATAGGTTAAAATTGTATTTGGTAGTAATAAGAAAAAGCATTTTATCAAAGGCGAGATATAATAAATTCAGTTATCACTTACTGTCTGATTCTAGGTTACTGATATACCATTACAAAATTTGTCTGACAAACGATCCTGAACTCGAATTAGGATAAAGTTCTGCTTTACAATGCAAAACCATTTTCATTACAACTGTATAAAAGCGTTTTATATATAACTTGAGAAATATTTAATTATACTTTAAGAAAGTACGAACCATGGCAAAGGTTTCACTGACGGCGATAGTCTGTGTACTGTCACTGGCGTTGCTAGGAAAGACAGTGGCTGGTAGATTCGTGAATGGAGGTAATGACGGCATGTGTTTTATACGCACTAAACCTACACTACCTGGTTACTTTTGTTTACCATTACTCGAAGAGGAACTAATGTTTAATATGTGTGCAACAATGCTTTATTGTTTAAATTCATGTACATCACAATCATACAACGTCAAAATTAGTCCTGAATTAAGGCAAGTGGACGATCCACGACATGCTACGCTTGCACTCAGTCAAAATTGAGCCGCGCAATGACATTACCAACATAATGGGTTTGTGACCAACATGGATTCAGACCAGCCTGCGCACCCACGCAGTCTGACCAGGATCCATGCTTCTCGCAATCAGTTTCTCTTTGTAAAAGAACAGCATGGATCCTGATCTGACTGCGCAGATGCGCAGGCCGGTCTAGATCCATGCTGGTCGCAAATGCATTATGTTGGTTTGTCATGGCGTGGCTCAATTGTAAATAGCTGATTTTATTTTTTATAGATGAAATAATAAAAATGTGGCTACGTATTCACAAAGATTAAAGGAAAGTAACTAATTTAATGCTTAGTAATAATTACGAAAATTCATCAAATAAATAAGACTATCGTTCTAGACATTAAGTAAGAGATAATATATTCCTAACAGTAATTATATCGCTAAATAAAATCACTCTTTGAATTTCGGATGCGAATTATATCACCGATAAAATCACTACTTGGTTTATATTATTTCGATTCTAGATAACACGATTTTAATATTACATAGATGCGACCGTACTAGATATATCAAGCTAAATTGTCACTTATTTTTTCGTACTTATTTTTAGCGCGCCGCATTTTAATGGTTACATCACATGTCTAAAATAGATCAACAGTGATTTTCATGCTTATTTACACACACTTTCGATCATTATATGTTTAATACGGAAAATGCGGATCGTGTTAGAATAATAGTGTTAGAATTTGTGACAAAATATTGTCATTTGTACGGTGTCCTTTATTGTCATGACATTTATTGTGTCGTCCGTCGCGTCTCAGGGTCGACACACGACAATGCTAAGTGACATCGCGACAATGCGAAGTTAAGCTCGACAATGCGAAGCGACGCTCGATATAATGTCAAACGACATGCATTGTCGCCTAAAAATGTTGCGGTAAAAAGGACGTCATTTTTGAAATGTCGCTTCGCGTTGTCAAGTGTTGCTTCACATTGTAGACCGTCACTTCGCGTTGTCGCATTGTCACTTCACATTTGTCGCATTGTCACTTCGCATGGTCGAGTGTCGGGGTTAGGAAAAATGCATACCACGACACTCGATCGACAATGCCAAGCAGCAGTGCGGCAGTACGAAACAACGCTCGACAATGCGAGGCGACACTTAACATCGCAAAGCGATATTTTTTAAAATGGCGTTAATTTTCTGATTATAACACCATGACACTCGACAATGCGAAGCGACACCATGGACACTCGACAATGTGAAGCGGTGCTCTACAATGCGAAGCGACACTCGAGAACGCGAAGCGACACGCGACAAAGCGAAGCGACACGCGACAAAGCGGAGCGACATTTTGTCTACCGGTGCTTGGTAAAAATTTACCGGTCCTACTAAACATTGCAAAGTCAGGCAAAGTCACACAAAGCCCAGCAAAGTCAGTAATTATCTTATTTCTATCATTTTTAACATGATTTTAGTAGTCAGGAAAGAAATATGTTCTTTGAACGTTTATTTAAGGCAAAAATGCTTAATTTTATTGAATTAATTCTATTTTAATAGCCCGGGTTTGTGGAACTCAGCGTAAAGTCAAGCAAAACCCGGTTTTTTTTTTAATTTTTACTATGATTTATCATTAACATAAATTCACTTTTCAGAAAAGCAATGTGTTATCTTATTTGTTAAACAGCTAGGTGTATTTGTGAAGTGAAATAAAGATTTGAAAAGGAAAAGGTTGGTTTCATATCATTATCACGGGCGGATCCAGGATCATTGGTAATGCAAGGGGGGGGGGTGGGGGGGGGTGGGGAGAGGCCAAGACCATTTCACCTACAAAATTTGAGGGCTAACAGTCCATAGCTTGTCAAGATATTGAACGGAAACCGTTTTTACCTACAAGGTCAATATGGCCTTGATCTTTGACCCCTTGCCCAAAAATGTATAGGGTAATCTGCTTGTCATGAGCTATCAGCATACCAAGTTTTAAGTTCCTAGGCCTGAGCGTTCTTTAGTTATTGTTTGGAAACTTTTTTTACCTACAAGGTCAATGTGACCTTGACATTTGATCCCTTGACACCAAAATCAATAGGGATAGGGGTCATCTGTTGGTCATGAATAATCATCATACTAAGTTTGAAGTTCCTAGGTCTAAGCGTTCTTTAGTTATCACTCGGAAACCATCTACGGACCGACCGACCGACAGACAAATGCAAAGCAATATACCTCCACTTCTTTGAAGGGGGGTGGGGATTATGAAACGTTCTAAGAAGGATTAGGAGACTAAACTATGGACATGGGGCTTTTGAAGAAAAGGAGACTTTATGCAAATGGAGTAAATTAATCAATCAAAGTAATTCATTACATGTACAAATAAAATCAGAACAAAAGTGAATATATTCTTTGTGGCGATTAAAATACATTGCTTACGAAAGAAACATTTCATGTCCTTAACATGTACGAGAAAAGCTTTTATTTTATCTTTATTTTATTTTAAGTTATTCATTGCGTTTTATGCTAAACCAAATTAAACATACTATTCAATTTATTTAATTGAAGAACGATAACTCTAGCATTGTTCAAGAATAACAACGGATCCCAAAATAATATTCTTCAAAAAAAATAATAAAAAGGTGGGGGAACCAAACATAATGGGTTTGCAAGCAGCTTGGATCCAGACCAGTCTGCGCATCCGCACAACTGATCAGGATCTATGCTGTTCGTTATCAGTTTCTCTACTTGTAAAAGGGTTTGTAAGCGAAAAGCATGTATTCTGATCAGACTGCGCGGATGCGCAGGCTTGTCTTGATCCATGCTGGTCGCAAATGCATTGTGTTGATTTTGTCATTGCGCGGCTCATTTATATTTATAAGTACACATTACAATTTAACAACTTTAATGATTTAACATACTTTTTAAAAACAATATTTACAAGATATATTGTTCATGTCGTATTTGACTGTTTTGTAACCAGTCAACTGTAATGCAATGCAATCATGATATATCTTTCTTTTAAAACACTTCAGTCTTTTGTGGCCACCTTTGTTCAATTTATACCGAAGTATACAAGTATAATACAATAAATGATAGTAACCATGTAATATTCGCAAATAAATCCCTTAATGATGAATCCCTATTAATAACTGATTGCTTTGAACAGTTACACAACAAACTACAACAAAAAATAAAAACAGCAATTATTTATGCATTATGATTTCTCTAAGCTTATTATGAGAAAATTAATTCTTAAGATAAATGAAATAGCTCTTGAAAATGTAACTGATCAAAAAGTCTTGGGTATTTGCATAGATAACAACCTAAAATGGCACTTGCAAATTGACAATGTTTGTAAAAAACTTAACGGAAAAATTGCCTTATTGAAAAAAATATCGTATTTTTTGCACTTTGATATGAAATTATTATTTTACAATGCATATATATTGCCCATTATGGACTATTGTTGTATTATATGGGGTAAAGGAAACACAAACTACATAAATAATGTTTGTAAGTTACAAAAACGTATTGCTAAAATCATTTTACAGCAACCTCAAAGATCTCCGTCAACAAATCTATTCGAAACTCTTAATTGGTTACCGTTCCTTGACAGATGTAAATACCACACGGCGGTGCTTGTTTTTAAAACTTTAAATAACATGGCACCGACATATATGACAGAACTGATGACTTTATCCGACAACAAAATATATAACTTAAGATCTAGGTCACGGAAAGATATTGTATTATGGAAAAGACCTAAAACAAATTATATTAAAGACACATTTTCTTATTATGGCATGAACATTTGGAACAATATACCTTTAAATATTCGTAATGTTAATAACCTTAAATGTTTTAAAGAAAAATACAAAGCATATCTTGATGTTCATATGAATGAATGAGTGAGTGAATGAATGAATGAATAAATATATGAACGAATGAACGAACGAACAAATGATGCAATATACATATATGTTTAAACAAAAAATGTTGAGTGCCTGTCGAAAGTTTATGAGTTGTATTATTCTAAAAATTACATATTATACATTCATTTTTCTACCTATGCATGTCCTGTTGTTGTTGTTTTCTTTTTCAGAAGGCCACTTTGGAAATAAGATATATATGATTGTTATTGTATGTTCTTAATGTGTAACCTTCTTTAAATAAAGATATTATTATTATTATTATTATTATTATAAGCTAAATTTTCACGTAATGCAGTTTCTTAAGTTCTTATAACTTGGTTCAACCACAAAGTTTGAAACTATTTTATCATTTTATTTTAAGAAATTTTTTTTTCAATATTATGCTTTTAAAAGAAGAGGTAATTAACATTATTTTTTTATTAAATTGTGCATTACTCTTTCTTCATGTATTAAATCACAAAGAAATATCAATTCAAGATTTATATATTTTGCATTTCAAAGGGGAGATCATTTTACATTATAATGTGATATTAATATATTTCATAACATTTTAATTATACGGGATTTGGTCTGTCCATTTTGAATTTAGACCTTTTAATATTTTACATACAACTCTGTTAATGTACGGATAATTACCATTCCTTAAAACTATATAATGTATATAAAGTTATGCCTGACATGTAGATTGTCTGTTGATAAAAAGGAGGGACCTACAAAAATACATTTGCAAGAATTTTTTGTTGTTTTTTTCTCGATTTTTCTTTCGTTCTTGGACTTTGCTAAAATATGACTGACCTTAGTAGGATAAGCTTCAGCTAGTACATATATTTAAGTCAAATATATGACTTAACAAAATTCTCATGCTATATAATGACATATGTCATACCGCCCCTATCAAAGAGAGACGAAAAAAGGACTAACTTAATAGGTAGAGCGTTGGACTTTGAATCGGGCGACCCAGGTTCGATTCCCAGACGGCGCAGGTCACTTTCGTTGTGATTGATAATGAAATCTGTTCTAGGCACTGTACCTATACTCTGGTCGTACATAAATTTCAGTTCCTTGCAAAAGTGAAGGCAACTAGTACTGGCAAACTGTTTGACAGCCTGTTTTGGCTGAACTGTAAATTCAATGTGGCTTATTGCCGTGATCCTATAGAAAAATAAATCATGAGCAAAACAGACGATAATTAAAGTCAATAAGAAATATACCAACAACTGACTTTGTATGTAAAGAAATGACACAATGCTGACCTCAAATGTTGACATTTGAATGTTTATGTAGGTGACTGTCGCATATATAAAGCGAAATTCTACGCGCCCCATTTATTGCATTTATTTAAATAAGAACAAATTTATTTTTTGCCTGAAATTTTACGTGGCTGAATATTAGAATCATGTTTAATAATATAAATTTTTAATTCAACGGACTTTGCTAAGCTTTGCAATACTTTTTGGCACTATTTTATAGATGCTATTTTACGCTTGAATTAACACTAAATTTTACTCGCCCCAGCAAAAATTAAAACAAACTTGATTAAAATTGAACATTTTTTGCCTAAACTTAACTTCCAAAAGACATATCTCTTCACTGGATATTGAAATCATGGTAAATCATGATAGAATTAAAAAAAAATTACGGACTTTGCTTATCTTTATGCTAAATTCCACAAACCCCGTTATTAAAAAAATATTTTATTTAATTAAAACTCAACATTTTTGCTTCACCTTGACTTTCAAAGAATATATAACTTAACTGAATGCTGAAACCATGTTAATAATAAAAGAACAAGTTAAACGTTGATGCTGCACATCAAAGACGCCGCCAAATTAATGTGAACAGTCAATCAGCATTGAAAATCGTTCTCTATTACTGTAACAGTTGAATATCCGAAGCACAAATTAATTTTTCTCCATGTTCTTGGCATGTGCTCGTTGTTTCATAATTAAGTTACATATTTTTGTGAAAAAGTGGAATGTAATGCATAGATTCACAAAGAAATGCCATGTCTGAAATTCTGAAATGATTGTCTGTTGCGACAAAGATTGAAACGTCTGGTCGAAGCAAAATAAATTTGATAACAAGTAAAATTGAAATGATTGGTATACCAAAATGAATTCAAGACAATAAATGCCGAGAACATGTCCATTTAAATATTTGTGCGAATTGCATAACGTTCGATTTTGAGGACGAACTGTTCTGCAGTGATATCCCCTTACTGGTCGCAGCGTAACCGGTGCGCAGAGTTTGGCGTATTTTCTTAACGGTTGAGGAAGAACCCCCTCTCTGATAGTGGACGTGGTTTAGGCTTTGTATCTTTTAATTCGATGATTTGACAAGTGCTATTGATCAAAGTTGTCCTGGTTCCCTTCCGCCTGTCAACGATGACTAAATGCTAGCATACGGAGCATCATATCAAATTTTGCGACAATTTAAGTTGGAGCCGAACACCAACAGAGGCGGAGCAAATGAAGTCGTTACCTCTTTCAACGCTTTAGTTTTAGAACGATCGACTATAAACGGCTTATTGGCACGTTTTTATTAGCTATTTATATTTAAAAAAAAATTGAAAAAAGTGTGATTTTGTTAAAGCAAACAAACAAAAATAAATAAACAAAATCAAGTCTAAATTTTATATGGACAAATGCATTTCTACAAGACGCCGCGTGTCTAATAAAAAACCGGATTTTTCTAGACTTTACTTGATTGTACGTTAAATTCTACAAAGTCATGTAACAGTTATAAAAATAAGAACAAAGTTTTTTTTTTGCCTTAAACGAACGTTCAAAGAACAAATTTCTTTACCGAATATTAAAATCATGTTAAAAAATTACAGAACTATAAATAATAACCGACTTTGCTAGACTTTGTGTGACTTTGCTTGACTTTGCAGGGTTTAATAGGACCGGTAAATTTTGACCAAGTACCGGTAGACGCAAGACAATGCGATGCGATATTATTTATAATGTCGCTTCGCGTGGTCGAGTGTCACTTTTCGTTGTCGAATGTCGCTTCACATTGTCGAGTGTCACTTCGCATTGTGGAGTGCCGCAGTGTAAAAAAAAATCAGAACAAGAAAATGCCAATTTTACGACATTTTAAAAATATCGATTATGCGACCATGGCATTTTTAGGTGACAGTGCGACAGATCGTTTGGCATTGTCGAGCGTCGCTTTGCGTTGTCGAGTGTCGCTTCGCATTGTCGCGATGTCACTTTTAATTGTCGTGTGTCGACCCTGAGACACGACGGACGACATTAACAAGATAAGGACACCGTACATAAGCTTGTTGGGGTTTTTGTTTCGTTTTTCTTGTTCGATTGTTTTTTGCTACAACTTTTAAAACGTTTGCCCTTTTCCTTCAACAGATTGCCAATTACAGAAAGAAATAGGACCATGCAGAGCGTTTATCCCGAGATTCTTTTATAACGCGCAGACTTCCAAGTGCGAGCCGTTCATTTATGGTGGTTGCTGGGGAAACGCCAATAATTTTGAGACAGAGTCGCTATGTCAGTCAGCTTGCTCGGGGACTCCTCCCCGTCAAAAATCTAATTATACTGTGTACAGTAATACATTTGCACTGGGTTAAGACTATTCAACTAGATATACATAACACCGAATCTATCAATATAACTGATTAAACACTGAATAAAGTCATTAACAATACAGACAAGAATTGATATCTCCCGGTTAAGAAGTAACATATGATATTTGGCCTAAGAAATGATACACACACCACGCGTGACTTCCTAACCATCATAGTGACTGTCCAGTCAGCGCCAAACAATGTTCGAACCGTTGTCTTACTTATCTATCATTTTAGTGTGTTTAATTCTTGATACATTGATTGTGTTAGTCATTGAATAATATACTTAACCGTTTTTTAAACAATCTTTTGCTATGATTCTGAAGGAATGAAAACTCATCTGGGTTTTCAATTGTCACCAAATGCGAACCACCATAAGATGCACAAGTTTGCTGAAATAGTATAAGAATAAGTATATAATGACAAGTATGATACAAAAACAATCTGGTTTTAAAAATGAAAAGATGTTGTCATAAACTTTTGTGTTTCGCATTTAATGACAACATCATACATAAAATTCAACGTTTTACTTACATAAATAGATGTGTTTAACATTCTATTCAAGCGATTCAAAAGGGCAAATCTCAGCGAATAGAATTAATTAAATGAAGAAATACTTAAAATAAAAATGCAGTAGGGCGATTGTGATATATTAAAGGGTAAACATTTTTCAACCGCCACTGGTTTAACAACATTGTTCCTTCTTATATTTTTGCATTCATACAATATTAACTTATGCATCCAGCTTATGCATATATTACTTCTCAAGTTGATGATTAGTTGAAGAATCTTTAATTTCTTGAATGGTGTAAAATAATCAGTCTATTTTTTTGGGAGAACTGTTTCCTTTCCCTATAAAAACGATGCAAAAGCAAAGATACACTGCTGAGTGTATATCTATGTAATTAATCATTTCAAACATAGTCCGTACCGTTGCTTCTATCCAGTTAAGTTGATGTTCATCGTCAAAAAGATAGCAAGATTCTCCGAATGTTATCCACCCATTTTCACAACATGTACCTGTGTTTGTTATAAAGCTTAGATAATGGCAAGCTTTTACAACTCATTGTACTTTTAATTTATCTTCTATATAAAACATTACGCATTAGACGGAATTCGAAATTTGCGCTGTAGTTGCTACTGATCTCAAACTAGGCAACTCTTTAAAACAAACAACATATTTTATTTAAGAAAATAGTCTTGAAAATAATCTACTTTACCAACTGATATCCCACACTTGACTAGAATGCATGCAATTACTGTATATAAATAAAGAACTTTCATGTTACGTGATCATTTCAAAATGTTTTTAATATTTGATAAAATTGGACATCTATCTCAAACTTGACACAAGTCTTCAAAGATAAGAATACAGTAATGTTCTAATATCGTTAAAGCTTATTTCAACACTACACTTTATAATATTGTAATACATTTATACGAAAACATAGTTGTAAAATACTATATTGTAAGAGCATTCAAATAAAACTAAAGAGCAATAAGAGCCGGGTGATGCTCCCCGAATAGGTTTTGGACACAGGAAAGTTCACCTCTTGTAGTTTCAGAGTTATGTCCCTGGAAAAAGTTCAAAGTGCAATAATTCCAAAATTAGGCAAGGCAGAGTTACTGTACTTTGCACTGCACTTCTAATCAATGTGATCTATCAACCTACAAAGTTTCGTGTTGATACCTCTTATGGTTTCCGAGTTATGTCGCGGACAAAGTTCAAAACGTAAAAATGAACAAAGAATTTGGAAAGGCGGAGTTCAAGTTCTTGTGCACTGCACATCTACCCATTGAGATCCATCACCCTACATAGCTTCATGTTGATATCTCTTGTAGTTTTAGAGTTATTTCCCGGACAAGATTTTTTTAAAAGGGGAGATAATTCAAAATTAGACAAAACAGAGATATATTTTTTTGTAATGCTCTTTTACTCAAAGAGATCTATCTACCTACAAAGTTTCATGATGATATCTCTTATAATTTTAGAGTAATGTCCCAGACAAAGTTTAAAAAGTAAAAATAAACAAAGGGCAATAACTCCAAAATTAGGCAAGGCAGAGTTATGATTCTTGTGCACTGCACATTTACCTATTGAGGTATATCTACCTACAAAGTTTCATGTTGATATCTCTTATAGTTTTACAGCTATGTCCTAGACAAGATTTTTCTAAAACGGGAGATTATTAAAAAATGAGGCTTAACAGAGTTATGGTTCTTTTGCACTGCACTTCTACTCAATGAGATCTATCTACTAACAATGTTTCATCTTGATATCTCTTATAGTTTTAGAGTTATGTTCCGGTCAAAGTTCAAAGTATTAAAATTAACAAAGAGCAATAACTCCAAAATTAGGCAAAAAAAGAGTTATGGTAATTGTGCTCTGCACATCTACCCATTGAGACCTATTTACCAACAAAGTTTCATGTTGATATCTCTTATAGTTTAAGAGTTATGTCCCGGACAAGATTTTTCTAAAAGGGGAGATAATTCAAAAACCAGGCAGAATAGAGTTATGGTTCTTGTGCACTGCACATCTACCAGTTAAGATATATTTACCTACAAGTTTCATGTTGATATCTCTTATAGTTTAAGAGTTATGTCCCGGACAAGCTTTTTCTAAAAGGGGAGATAATTAAAAATCGGACAGAATAGAGTTATGGTTCTTGTGCACTGCACATCTACTCATTGAGATCTATTCACCTACAAAGTTTCATGTTGATTTCTCTTATAGTTTTAGAGTTATGTCCCGGACAAGATTTTTCTATAAGGGGAGATAATTCAAAAACCGGGCAAAATAGAGCTATGGTTCTTTGACACTGCACCCCCCCCCCCCCGACCTCAATGCCCTCTACCACTGTATGAAGTTTGAACAAATTATCTCCAAGGGTTTTCAAGTTATGCTCCGGACAAGAAAAGACAACGGACGGACGGACAGACGAACGGACGGACATATGGACAAGGTGGCGACTATATGCTCTCCCTTCGGAAAGCATAAAAAGTATTCCGTATCCATTTTTATATGCAGGAAATGCAAAATGTACGAAATTAATACTTTGATTTATTGACCTTCTTAGAAGAGCGATCGTTCCTGAAATGAGGATTGAAAAGGCACCGAGACAATCCTCTGAAGTCGCCATATGACCTTATACAATATAAACACGTTTGGTTAATTTATATTAATGCGAACAGTTAACAAGTTTTTTGTTCAGTAACCTGCGCAATTAACATACACCCTTAAAGAAACAAAAAGAGATAGCAAGTGTCATACTGAAATAATTACTCCAATTATTCATAGCGCAAATATAAGTGCAAATAAAATATCTAGAGAAAAAAATCTCTAAAG
The DNA here is from genome assembly GCF_026571515.1 of Ruditapes philippinarum. Taxonomy (NCBI): domain Eukaryota; kingdom Metazoa; phylum Mollusca; class Bivalvia; order Venerida; family Veneridae; genus Ruditapes; species Ruditapes philippinarum. Next base: position 41,380 of record NW_026859174.1, read on the forward strand.
AGCGTCCAAAAACGACAAAATTGAAAAGAAAAATGTTGCAGACTCGGTTTGTTTGAGCCTGATCATGGAGGGAAATAGAAAATACAAGATACCGTCCACGTTCCCTAGCACAATTCAACATTTACAAACATAAAAATGTTGAAATTTAGATTTATGAAACATCCGCAGATTTGTTCATACGGCACTTATAATGAAACCTTCAATGAGACACTTTTGTACCATGCAATAAAAAGCGGCGTATGGTCCCAAAGTTAAAGAAGTATTGTGCCCTAACTGAGAACACAATGGGCCTTAATAAATAAAATGGAGTTTTGAAAAGCGACCAGGTTTTATTTTTCATTATGCTAAACCCCCTATTTGCAGGTAAAGGAAAACAATGAATAAACAAGTTTTAGACAGAACTTAGAATTTAGCAAATTAGTATAATAACAGAAACAAAATAGGTATAAAAGGGAACCTTAAAATAATTTTTTAAACATTTCTATGTTACAGTAAAGTATGTGCTGAATGATTGCGGTCAAACTTAGTATATTATATGTCATATGATATGTGAACATGATATTAAGATTCCTTATACATGTACATTGTGTTCCATACCTTTTACATAAAAAATTGTTTACTTACTGCAAACATGTTAAACAAGTATTACAAAATAGTTTATAAGATACAACAAGGTGTTCAAAAGTAAACAAAATTTCAATAAAACTTGGAAGCAGATATATAAAAGATGTTATTTAAAAACATGTTTTTGGAATGACCGTCCAATCTGTTGTCTGTTTGCAAAATTGTTCATTTGAAATACCGGTATTTGCATCAGATGTCATCAACAGCTTATTGAAAGTTTTCAATTTCATTAATAGTGTAGACAGGGCTCGCTCTGTTGTTATTAATTTGACCAGAAGTCATCAGTTCGCTGTAAAATAGAGGAGGCGGTACAACACTGAATCGTTGTATGTTTGCAGCCTCTCTTGCTCGGAGTTCAGCTAACCTCGCTTCTAGTCGTTGTATCTTTACTTTCAGTTAAGCTTCATTGCCTGTAACAGTTATATTAGTTGCACCTAAAGCGTGTGCTGTATTCGTAGTAACTGGTTCAGACCGGTTAAAAACTGGAGGAACGGTAGCTGGGGCAACAGTGTTTCCCCACAGATCTTCCTTGTTTTGCTCTAGCACACTGTTATGGACAGTTGCTAAACAACAGAAATACTAAGGAAAAAGCTCGGAGAACAATTAATCCCACTGTAAAGCCTTTGTATAAATTGGAAAATCCACCTTCAACATCATAGAAGCACGCGTTTCTTATATTAACAACTGTGCCATTTTTCTTTCGCACTTCAAAATATACGCCACCAGTCGGGATGAGATCCGGAATGCAAAACAGTATTCCCAATCTACATATCCATGGCCAGATGGGTTTCTATAATACAAGCAAGATTAACAGACATATTCATACCGCTCACAGTTCCTGATTTTATCAATTTTATATATAAAACGTACCATATGTGTATACTACTTGAAACGTAAAGTGACAGTACGCATTCTCTATTCGTTTATCAATTTATACTTTGCGGATGAATATATTAAAAAAGGACTTTTTGAAAAATGAGTCATATTTTTCACTGACATTGATAAGTGCAAGCTACCATCCACACCCTCTTGCACCGGCTCAAGCAGAATTCAAAATTTAAACATGAAAATGATGTAAATTAGTATTTAAAAACATCCGCGGCGGTAATCAAGGACCTTTAAATGTTTCCATAATAAGCGGCGCATCGTCCAACACATGAACAAGGGACAGAACTAAATAAGCGAAAACTTTGATACCGAATTAGAGATTATGAAACCTGCACATCACATATAGCCCAAAAATAGGACACAAATGGGAAACAAAATAATTTAATGATTATAAATACAGTATTTACATCGGAATATTGGAACGACCCTACAAGTAAACTATAATATAAAACAGAACAAATTAAATTACCAGACAAATAACAATAAAGTCATGCTCGAAGAATTTTAATGACCAAAAATATAATATCTCTGATTGTATACACGAGATCGCTTTTAATAGCCTCCGCACGGCATTTACAACTAGTTATAGCCGAAAAATATGTTTAGATTTATCATCAAGGATGTTTTAGCATTTTTCCTCCAATGCATAGCAATGAATAAAATTGAATGTATTCAAAAAAAAGGTAAATACCCCACATGTTGAGTTATTAAATGTATTTATGATGTTGTTTCGTGTTACGTTTTTCATGCTGATACCGTCTGAAGATGAGGTTCATTACAGCTAAAAATATAAATATACTGAACAACTATTCCAGTTTCAAGACCTTTGTACACAATATCCAATACTTTTCACATAAGGTATCAATGTAATAACGGCAGTGCTTGATAATTTTAAATCACACGTATATATATAACAGCTTGATCAAAATTTCGCGAATTAATGTAAAAACGACGTTACAAACGTGCAGTATTATAAAGTCAGGACATGTTTTGTAAAACCACCAATGTTTGTGACATCTTTGTTGCTCAACATCTATCCTAATAGAAACCAAACGTTCTGGGATTTTACATCTAGAATAGAGCTGTAAGATCCTATTCATTAATGCAGTTTGGCGGAGCTCTATACCTTTTGGAGCTCTTTATTTAAAATTCGATACTGTTATCCCTATTCCCTTAAACATAGAATTCAAAGAGTTCGGAAATGTGAGTAACCGTAAAGCTTTTTATCTTTCGTAAAACTAACGTACGGAAAAGTATTTTTCTCCGGATAATATTTAACGGTTAACTTCAGACCTGTAAGTTGTACACTGAATTTCCTATGCATAAACTATTCAAACAATTCATTTAAATGCATTTTTATGTAACAAACAACATATTATTGATACATTCAACACTTGTTTTCCCTACTCCTTATCTCATAAAATTAAAAACCTTTTAACATTAAGGCGAATATTTGGTGTGGATTGTGTTTTTATCTTAAACATCTCCGCTGTTAAGGCTATTAATCTGCGAACACAGAAGGAATGTACAGACATATGGCCAGAATTCTTACATTTGCACGAAATGCAGAAAAACATTATATTTGATACACACACAACGGTGTCAGTGTATCCTTTTATAAATAGCGCTAGTTTAAAATTTATCATGTTACTTACAATTAGAGAAAGAATAAATCTTGAAATAAAATATGGAAATTTCCACCACTGTCCATTCTAGCACTTAGACAGGATCATCACGACGAATAAAAATATACATAATTGACAAAAATATTGGTCTTATGGAAAATATATTCATGACTTACATATCCATAAATCAGAATCTGGTGAGCATTGTGATTCAAAATGACCGGAGTGTTTATATAAACTTACTTGTCATATAATTCACCTATTTCACTTTAAACCTTCATTATTACTGAAATAATATATTTCCCTTGTTACGTTAAATGACTGAAAAGAGGTAAAGCAAACAAACTGACTGATATTAGAGATCAATTTATATTTTAATGCATGTAAACGATTTCATAAGGAATAATTTGAAGAAATTAAATATCCGATGAAAGATTTATGCAAATGTAACATACTGAAACTAAATTCGCCACCTTATATAGGATTTATGTCCCTAGAAATGGTCTGTTTTCTTTTTCGTTCAAAGACGAGAACAAACAAACATATATGTGGCGCAAACGTATTTTAATCTTGGCGGGAAAAAAACGTCTAACGCCGATTCATATAGTTTACTGCACATTCACGTTACAATATGGCTGACTAGATGGGAACAAGAATATTAAATATTGACTTCATTGTCCCTGTTGCTTCGGTGAATAAATTATACAATAGTTTCTCTTGCATTGCACATAATTGACTCGATTTTTTTACTTTTATACTGATTAATGCTAGGCGTTATTGATGTACCGTTTATATTTGAAAAAAGCCTTCATAATATGAAATGTAAAATGATATAAACTTTCAAACTTTTATTTATTTAGACTACATGTTGCAAACTCTTAAATATGTATGCAAAAGTAAATATATACTTGTAAATATATACTTTGGTTGTGTTTTATATCGCTCTAGCACAGCTTGACTGAGGTACCAAACCATTCATCATTTCAGGCACAAGGAGCACCTGAGTAGAACCGACGTTCCATCAGCTTGCTGAATAGTTTACTAACATGAAACATTTCATGACCAAAATAATGTCAGTTTGATTAAATAATAAACATAATATCTGAAATTATGTCGGATTGAGAATATATATACATGACCGATCACAAAATAAAAGAAATTATATTTTTTTACATCTGTAATCCATTTGCTTATACATGTTTTTTATTTACTTTATGTAATATACCTACCTTTTTCTCCATGAACGTAATCTAGATCCGTTTTCATGTTTGACGCGCATTTATCAAATAACCCACGAATTTTTCAATAAGCTATTGGCTCTTCTCTCAAATCACGTTGCAACTCAGCCATGTTTACAACCAGTATACAAAACTACATGTATTTAAATGACCAGTAAAAAATTTTATTGCACGTGAAAAACGTGCGAAAATAGACTGTTGGTTAGAAAAATTCAATAAACTATCCAATGGTACACCATATATAATCTTCCGGACATATTGCTTAGGTAAGGTTTTTGGACATTACATCGTGTAAGGGAGACCCTCCAAACTAGTAGAAAATCGAATCTGCAAAGGCTTCAGACAAATGGTCTATTTAACCTATTTGACCTATTGGCACGGTCGTTTTTAGGACTGGCGATTTGTTCTTTCTGTATATAAAGTGCATAAAGTTTCAGAAAATAAAACACCATTTTTTTCGCGTCAACTGTTTAAAAATTATTTGTATTATTCCATTACAAATTAGATTTTGTATTTGTCTGGAAGATCTTCCTTACACAATATCAGGCCCAACTCCCTAACCCAAGCAATATGTCCGGAATATTTCCTATTGGTATTGTCTTTTTCTGAAAGACGATTTGTTTTTCCTGTAAATGAAGTGTATAAATTTTCAAAAAAAAAAACCCCGCCATTTTCTCGAGCCAACCATTTAAACACCATGTGTCCGATTCCATTGAAAAAACAATTTTGTACTAGTTTGGAAGGTCTTTGTTACACTATATAAGACCTTAAGCCCTAAACCAAGTAATATTACATTCGGATATTTCAATGAATAGTTGAAAGATTTTTTATTTTAAAAATTATATTGCTTTCTACTTTATAAATTGTGAAAGTTGTAAATAATTTCATTTCCAAAAATAGAATGGAAACAATAAAGTGTCCTCAACAACTGATAAACTATGAGGTCAACATGGTTGTAAACATAACAGCTGTGTTTTATATATAAAACTTCATAAATATTGACAATACTCGCACGTACAACATTAAGTTTAGACCAGCACTGCTAAATTTCATTTAAGGAAAATTTCAATAACAAGGTAAGCAGATCTATTAAGTTTCATTTTTAAAGATTTAATGTGATAGTTATGGGGAATGTGGGATCTTATTAATGCGAGAAAAGTTTTTTTCCCTGTCATAGCCAGCTTAAATAGTTTTTTATACGACAATTGCATTTCAGTAAATTTCTTTATTCTAGGCTTGAAAAGTGTGTACAGGTAACACGGAAACTTGGAAAAAAATATTTAATCAGCAAAAATAAATGCTTCCATGATGAAATCAATCAATCAATCAATCAATCAAACAATGAATCAATAATTATGTTACAATACTGGAACGACTGTTATAAAGGAACAACGCTAAAAAATCATCAGATGTTATTTACTATTTTAAAATTTAACTATAGATCAATCCGAACGCGTGGAAAGTTTCTCTTAAAGTGCCATGTACTCCAATGATACAACTTTATTTCTGTTTCAAAAATTATTTGGATTGTCGGTTTGAAATTTTAAGAATCAGAGGGTACACCATTTCCTGTCTATTTCATGAAATGAAAACGGTAATTTGTACTTTATAGAAAGAAATGACACAAATAAAAATAAATTAAATAAATAAATAAACAAATAAAAAACAAACATGATTAAATTGATGTAACAGTTACTGATTTATATACTTATTTAGCTATACTCTCCCCGAGTAGTGAATTGCAGCAAGCATCCCACATACTTGTCGGTGATTGAACCAATAAGTCCGTGTGAAAGGTAAAGGTTCATATACTTCATAAACTGGCCGTCCCTGACCGTCCGGTGACATCCAAGCTGGCTTGATTAGTTTTATTCATTTGCAAAACATCATTTAAATTAATAAATGTCATAAAATCTGATTTTGTTTTGGTGCCGTGACCTAGGCACGCGTCACCTATAGAAGATACTTCTTGCTGGGCGGAATTCGGCCTCAAAATGTCGGTATACCACTATATATGTTCATAAGTCTTATTCATGGAAAAAACGGATCAATATTTGTATGTACTATCAGACCTCTTACGTAACAGGAATTCCGTGCGTTTTATGAAAAAGAACCTTAATTACAAAGATACAATAACTTTAACTGTTGTTATAACTTGTGGCATAGCCCATTTTGCTCTATACTTACGTGAACTTTTGTATATATTATTTCTTATCTCATAGAAGTATGGTTTAATAGTTGCAAAGAAATATCACCTTAAAAGTTATAAGTAACTACTTTGTGCTAGAAGGCTATAAGAAATGACCACCAATGTCAATGAGATAAGAAAAAAAAACGTCTTAACTGGGACTTGAACCTGGAACCTTTGGTATACAGCATGCAGACTAGATACTTAGTTGTTAAAACTCTATCACGTTTTTCATTTCATGAAGGTTTTATACGATGTCTAAGTATAGTATACTATATTATAGCATGTTTGACATTTATATCTTATAGCCGAAGACAGAATGTCACCTGTGGTGCAAGCCGATGTGTTGCATGATTCGAGGGGCAGACAACATTACTGTCGTTCACGCTCCCATCGTTTCTTTTCTTTTTTTCTAAATAAAATTATATGATAAATTTTATGGATAAGCCAACATTACTCGATTGTTATGGTAGTGTACACAATAAGAAGCGATTTCTCTACAAGTCTTAAAATGGGTTTGTCTACAATGGACGAATTTTCCAATAAAATAATTTCAAATATAATAATTGATTAAAAAATTGTAAAATTTGGATTTTTTATTTAATGATTCTGTAAAAAGGAATTCTTGATAGAGTTCTTAACATTTATTCGGCGAGGACAATGTATTTTGTTCTAGAACAATCTATTACCTGCTAAATACATGAATAGATATTTTATGCTGGACATACCAACATCAACGTTCAGGTTTTATGGTCACGTATAATGAAAAACATATTAGTATTATCAGATACCTTCTATTATAAAGTTACAAGGGTGTGTACTGACCAATTGCTTTGACTAAAATATCAAAACAGTTATTTGCCCCTACATGTCATTCAAAGCGTCATTGTCCTGACACGTGATATGTGTACATAGGTTACAAAAGTAGATAAACGCATTTCATCAAAGGCGAGAAATGATAAATTTCGGTTTGATTCTAGAATTCTGATATGTCATTGTATACACACATCTGTCTGAACAAACGATTCTGAATTTGAGACTGGAATAAGTTCTGCTTTACAAAGCAAACACTTTTTCGATAAAAAAAATACTTGACATTTTATAGATAACTTAAAAATCATTATACTTTAAGAAAGTACGAAGCATGACGAAGGTTTTACTGATGACAGTTGTCTGTGTTATGACAATGGTATTGCTGGGAAAGACACTGGGTGATACAAGCGGAAATGACACGATCACAGTTGATAGTACGTATTTTATATGCACAAAATCTGGTTGATGTTACTAAAAGGGCAACGTTGTTTACCATTACTAGGAGAGGAACTTATGTTTCAGTTTAAACATATTTGTTTTTTGCAAATCAGCATTTCTAAAAGTATTTATGTACCATTATCATTTTAACCAATTAGACTGATTTTATTTCTACACAGCAATGGAAGTGGTATCACAATAATTTAATCTTGATCGTGATATACTATTTGTGAACACGGGGCCTCATATTTCCACGTGCCTTCGGCAGGCTACCACTTTTATCCTAGATTTTGAAATCTTACGATTCTTTCGATTCTTTCGTAAATATTACTTTTATTGGTTAACCGCCATGCCAATTTAATCCAAACTTCACAGGAATGTTTCTTTGGTGGTCACCTTTACAATTTAATTCTATATAGAAATCAGTTTGTCATGGCAACCGAAAGAAAACACTTTTCTTTAAAAAAAAAAAAGCAAAAGAGCTAGTGTTAGATATTTGGCATGAATCATCTTCTAGTGAGTGTCTACCAAGTTTGTTCAAATAAAATCTTACGTACTTTTTTGAAAAATATTTTATTATAGTCTTCTAAATAAGGCAATTGAACAACAAAGCTGAATTCAGATGTTCAGATACCTGACGTGTTTTTTTAGAATGTAGCAAATACTTTAGTAATAAAAAAAGAAAGGTATAAAACAAATAAGTGTACTGGATATTAATAATTATTTAAGCATTTATTTTGTGAACAAATAATGTGTTATACGCGAGTGGGGTTTTCGTTTAGCTTTTTTATTGTTCGCTTGTGTTTATTGTTATCTTTTTTGACATCTATTAAAACGACTCTCGATATTCCTTTTCTTTCAACAGCATGTAAACTACCAAAGGAAACAGGACCATGCAAAGGGTTATTCCCACGATTCTTTTACAACGCACAAAATTCAACGTGCGAGCAGTTTGTTTATGGTGGTTGCTGGGGAAACGACAACAACTTTCAGACAGAGTCGTTATGTCAGTCAGCTTGCGTAAAATCTTAATAAATGTTTTACGACTGACTTAATATTTGGTGGTTTTCTCATAATAATGTTTGTTTCTGAAAATCTTACCGCTTGAGGCTGATATATTTATCAACATCTGAGACAGTTAAAATAAATTATGTGATTTGAAAATACAATACTTACTACTTTTAAATTAGCGATTTTGTATATTGATGATGCACAATTTTGGATTGCAAAAGGCGATGCAAAAGATGGCAGCACCAAAATAACAATATGACGACAAAGATCTAAAAAGTATTTGTACGATTAGATTAGTATTTAAACATTATAGATATATATTAATCTTAATCTACTTGCTAACGACAACTCACATATATATGACTGGTTTTAATATTGCCATGACATTTTTATAACTTTGATTGCACTTTTAAGTTTTATCTGTTTAAGAATATTCAAATTTGAATCCTTGATTCGCAAACATTTACTATTTTGAGAAATTAACATTGCCAACGCCCGTTTCAATAGATATATGTCAAGTCATTTTTGATGGTGTAAGCAGTGCTCATGAAGGTGCAAGCAGTGGTCATTATGTTGTTGTTGATGTCATAACTGTTCATAAGCAGTGTTCATGATGTTTTGAGTTTTGAATAGAAGAAATAACAGATTCGAGTGTAGAAATTATACTACACTGTACGAGTCAGTTTATAACCGGAACATAGTATTTGTATTTATCTGTTAAAAACTAGATAACACAATGATGGATGCATAACAATAATTGGCGTATTAAGACCTATTAATTTCACGTATTAATTTTGAATGAATTCAAAACCACATTAAATACATGTGGTAACATTGTCGTGATCGTACACATAACATGTCTGGAATATCTGAAGTTATTTAACAAAATGTGTGCTTATTTAATCCCTATTCTATATTCGATAACAACGGGAAATTGATTTTAAAAACGTAAATGAGTAGATTCGTAACTATATCATATTGGCAAAATTATTCATAGTAAATCCTTTTTAAACAAACATGTTTTATTTTTATTGGTCATTATCTACCCTTTCGAATGATATACTGAGGCACTTTGGTTTTCCAGTTGCATAATCAAATATATAACAATTGCAAACATTTAACTATCAACGTTGATTCATGCTAAATCAGCCAATGATACTAGGCTCATTCAAACTGAAAGATAAAGAAAAAAATATCATTAAAATGCGATAAAGATTCTACAAATTTTCAGTCAAATTTTCAGAGTTGAAATTATTTAATTTGAAATTAATCTTTATTGCCTGAGTAATTTTACATTAAAAGTCCAATAGCCTATACCGTTATAAAATTTGAATTTCTTACATAGATTTATTAGGGCTCTTAAAACGGAAGGAAATTGTGCAATTCTTAATCCGTATTAAGTTAGAATTCTTTTGAGTTTTGGTCATCGTTACAATTAAACTATTCAGAAATTGTTCTCACGAGTTATTGATCCAACATACATCAAACTATACATTAATCTAGAAAGTTCAGTCCGTTTATGACAAAATCTCCCAGCGAAGCCCCTAAAGGAGACGATGAAGATAATATGTTCAAATGTAGAAAAATAATTACATATCCGTACCTCTGTTCACAAATGTAAAATGATTTCTGGTCACAGTGATAATCGTGCCATGTGTATGATTCATGACCCCAAAGGCATGCGCAGTCTTGGTTATTTTTATCACTCGTTTCTGGTTGCCCTGGATACCAACTGGTATAACCATTGGAGAGGAGTGTGCGGTCGGTATACCATACCCATATTCCTTCAATCTCTCCATCTGTTGCACCCAGCCAAAACCAGTTGTCTCTTTTGGTGGATGTTGTTATAAAAATTATAACATTGTACTAGGATAAGTTATTTTAGAAAAGAAACAAATATATCTGATGTGTTGCATGATAAATAAAACTCAAAATGATTTTATATGCCATATATAATTTAGTTTTACCACACTTGATCTCAGTTTCGTTATATAGTTCTGGTACTTCTGGATCATTCTTATTATTGATCACAAATACTAAGTGGTTAAGATTGCAAACACTGTTTAAGTCTGTGCATAAAGGACACAAAGAATGATTCACTTTACATTTCCTCACAAGAACTGACTGAAAAAATCGAAAATGTAAAGCTCGGGAAATTGCTTGTCTTGTCATTGGTTTTGGAGACTCTTTTCAATCCAGAATTTATAGATACTGTAATACTGTTTCACTGATTAAAGAAGGTTCAAACATTAAATATATCTAGATGAGTGGTTAGACAATGACAAAAGTCATTAACAATACAGACAAGAAAAAATATCTGCTGGTAAAGAAGTAACATATGATTTAAGGCCTAAGAAATGATACACAAACCACGTGTGACTTCCTAACTATTATAGAAACCACCGTCCAGCCAGCACGAAACAATGATCGGACGACCGTCGTCTGTCTTATCAGTGTGTTCGACTCTTAATGTATGTATCGTGTAAGTTATTGAATAATATACTTAACCGTCTTTAAACAATCGCTTGCTATGGTTCTGAAGGAATGAAAATTCATCTGCGTTTTCAATTGTCACCAAATGCGAACCGCCATAAGATACACAAGTTTGCTGAAATAGTATAATTATGCAAACTTGTTCCGAGTTTGTAAGGAAAAATATGATACAATACAATCTGGTTTTAAAATTGACAAGATTTTTTTATCATTGACGCCAGCACTATTAAGTGTTAAGAATTGAGTACCGCTCAAGCCGGTGCTAGAGGCGTGAGGAATGTTGCACATTATCATTATTCCTCATGTACAGATTCAATCAAACCGAGTCTGCGATTTTCATATAATTTTGTTGTGATAAATGCTTCCGAGGGATCACACTTTATTCAGATTTTTAGTGTTTCACACTGAATGACAACATGATACATTAAATTCAACGTTTAACTTACAGAAAGGCATGTATTCAACATTCTGTTCAAACAATTCCTACGGAAACATCTCAGTACAAATATATCAAATGAACAAAAATGCAGTAGGCGATTGTGAGACTATTAAAGGGTATATTTTTTTCAACTGTCAGGAACTTAACAAAACTGTTCTTTCTTCTGAAGTCATTGCATTCGTAAAATATTATAAAGAGTTTGTTTTTCATGTTAATATTTGTATATCACTCATAAATTTAATGATTAGTTGAAAAATCTTTAATTTCTTGATTGGTGTAACATAATGAGTATTTTTTTTAAATATTGTTAGCTTTCCCAAATACAATAACTACAAAAGCAAATATACACTGCTGAGTGTATATCTATGTAATCATAGCCCGTACCGTTGCTTCTGTCCAGTTAAGTTGATGGTCATCGTCAAATAGATAGCAAGATTCTCCGAATGTTATCCACCCATTTTCACAACATGCACCTGTGTTTTTGATAAAAGTAAGATAATGGCAAGCGTTTATAACTGATTGAACGTTTAATTCATCTTCTTTATAAAACATTTCGCAAAACACGGAATTCGAAATTTTGCGATTTAGGTGCTACTGATCTTAAATTAAGTTTTTTTTTAAACGAACAACATATTTCATTTAATAAGATAGTCTTGAAAATATACTACTTTACCAACTAATATCCCATACTAGAATGCATGTTATAATTGTACATAAATAAAGAACTTTCATGGTCAAAATCAAGTTATAATTTCAAAATGCTCTTATCATCATTTAATAAACTATGACATCTATCACAAACTTGACACTATTCGTTCAAAGATAAGAATACAGTTTTAATATGGCGTTAAAGCCTATTTCTACACTAGACTGTACAAAATTGCAATACATTTTGACGAGGTCAAAATTATAAAATACCATATTGTAAGAGCATTCAAATAATACTTTTAAAGAGCATAAAACATACCTTATCCATTTTTATGAAGGACACGCAAAATGTAACAAAATAAAGTTTTGATTATTTTCTTCGTTTATTGACCATCTTAGATGAGCTCTCGTACCTGAAATAAGGATTGGAAAGGCGCTGAGGGCTTCCTCCGATGTCGCCATATGACCTTATACAATATAAAATACGTTTGGTTAATTTTTATTTAAGGTTTTTTGTTCAGTTACCTGCGCAATGACCATACACGTTCCTCTAAATTAATATTTTTAATTTGGGAGAGTCTTTAAAAAAACTAAAATGAAAAGACGGGAAGGTGGATACTGTTTCGAATAATATAGCGCAAAGATAAGTGCAAACAAAATGTCTTTGGAAAGTAAAATAGAAAAAAGCCATTAGAACGTCCAAAACGACATACTTGAAAAACAATATTGAAGACTCGGTTTGATTGAGCCTGATCATGGAGGGTATTGGAAAATCTTTAATGAGACACATTAGTGCAATGCCATGAAAAGCGGCGTATGGAACCCAAGTGAACGAAGTAGTGTGCCTTAACTGAGAACACAATTGGCGGAAATATACATAGAATGGACTATTGAAAAGGGACCAGGGGTAATGCCATTTTGCTAAGTCACTGTTAGTACATTCTCCATTTGCAGAATTTAAAAAAAACATCTGCGGCGGTTATCAAGGAACTTTAAATGTCTCAATGATAAGCAGTGCAACAAATAAACAATGGACAGAACTAAATAAGTCAAAAATTTGATACGGAATTAGAGATTATGACAATTGCATATCATATATAGCTGTATATATAGCCATAAAAGAGGCACGCAAAAGAAAGGAAACATTAAAAGAGTTTTAATAGTATAGCTTGAAGACCCTAAAAGGAAAATTATCAAAAAAAGAAAAACTAAATATAGAAACAAAAAGGTATGCGAAAATAATTAGATACCAAAAATATAATATAAGGGTATGCAGAGATTGTTTTAAATAGCCCCGCACGGATTTACAATAGTCGTAGCCGGAAAATTTAAGCAACAATAATTAAAAGCATTTCCCGTTAAAATATAAAATATTAAATTATATTCTAAATTTGAGTTTAATTTAAATTTTCAAAATTGTTTTTTGTGTTACGCTTTCGTGCTAATTTATACCTTTTCTAAAGCTATTAAAGAAATAGCGAAAAAAGTGAATCAAATATACTAGTAATATATAATTGATAAATTGCAAGATTGGTTTTCCCTTTCCCCTTTCTCCATCAAAGTAAGAATTTGATATTTAGGGGAATATTGTCGTGTTTGAAAGGCATAATATGCCTCAGAATAAATAGTTTTTATTCTTATGAAAAAATGGCAAATGAATTTTTAAAGTTTAATTTTGGCTTTAGGGTATTAATAGATACCCTGAAAGTAGGAACGGTGAAAAAAAATGTCATAAATTTCAAAATATTTGTTTCCAAAGAAAAACTTATTCACTATAAGACTTATTGAAAGGAAAAAAGGGGAAAAAAAGGCTAGGGGAATTGGGCCAAAAGAATATTTTTTGATACTATAAAACACCAAAATTAAAATTTTGTATAGTTTATATTGAAAATAATTTCTGATAAATTGAAAAGTAAAAATTTTTAGATTAAAATTTCAAAAAATTTTTATTTAATTTTTTATTTGGACTACTTTTGCAAACTTAATAAATGTGTTCAAAAAATTTTAATTTTTTTTTTTTTAGTCGCCAGACGCACGTAGAAGGCATATGACAACTTTCCATCTTGACTGATGAAGGAATTCCTCAGGTGCCCCTCAAGGTGTTTCTTCAGGCAAAAAACGGGCAGTTAAGAAGAACCACCGACGTTCCGTTAGTTTGCTGGTGAGCTTGCTCACAAGAAACATTTTAAGGCCAGAATAATGTCAATCTGATTTAATAATAAACTTATGTCGGATTGAGAATGTATACATGACCAATCACAAAATAAAAGAAACTTTATTTTTTACATCTGTAATCTTTTTGCTTATCAATGCATTTTATTTACTTTATGTAATGTTCTTACATTAGGATGATACCCATTTCCTATCCCTATCTTAGATTACTGGTTGCTGATATATATCTCTCTCTATATATACACACACATAAATTTGTATATTTTTGACAGCAGTGATATTTCATAAATGCATGAATTTTATGTCTCAAATAAAAGGCATTTTTATTAGATTACAAATTTCCCTTTTATCATAGGTTTTATTTAATTGTTTGTTACTATACTCTTTTATTGAAAGGTGTATCTGTATTTAAAGACATATTTAAAAAGAGGGAAATTTGTCAAATAATATAAATCAGAATGTTTAATGTTTATACTCGACAATTAATACGAGAAAAATAATAATCTTAACTTTGTTTGTTAGGATGATAATTATGGTCATTAAAAATAAATAATACAAATAGAACACTTAAGGACTTATATGTTAATAACATGCACGAAACTAGCAATAAATTACGTATCTAAATTACATTTTGAAAGATGAATGTTAAAAATTCACGGGAGATGTTTGTTAAATTATTGTCGTTTGTCCTTTAATTCATGAAAATCATAAATACACAGAAATCTACAAAAAATGTTTTTAACTTAATAGAATAAACACTGAAGTAAATGTTTTGAAAATACCTCGTCACAATTTGTCTGTCTTTCTATTGTTATATTATTTTCACATGAATATTTTAGTTTTTCGATTTACTTTGTGAAACAAAATAGACAAGTCAATAAAACACGCAACACTTCCGATAAAATATTGCTATATGTATGACTTTGTTTAAAAAACTACAAGAGAAAATAAGCCCAAAAGAAATCAACATCTTTCATTTTCTACTTCACTTGAATTTCTGATAGTTCTCAGTTTTTAATTTTCCATTGATTTCGGTGTTTCCCTACTATGGTAACAACATCCGATATCGTAGGTCTCAAATGAACAATAACAAAAGTAAATATCACAACAATGAAATGTTTAAACAGGATGTGCCCTTGACTTGTTTTCAATAGATGTTTCTTCCAGAAGCTGACTGTAAGAAGGTGGTTCGGCAATTCCACTATAACTAAACGCTTGGACGCGAGTAGTTTCCCTGTTTTCAATTTCTCTTATCCTAGTTTCTAGTCGTTCAATCGTTTCCGCCAACTCTCTAGTGTTTCTTGTCCCTGCAGCACTTGCACCATTTGTATTAGCGCTTGCACTCGTCGAATTAGCACTTGTACCCGCAGCTGGAGCTGTTGTGTTGGAAAAAGGCTGTGCATTACGTCTATTTGTGTTATTTCTGGCAGGTTTTGGATCTTCTTTTATTTGCTCAAGGACTGTGTGTACCGGACAGTTACTTAAAAGCAAGTAAATAAATGAAAATATATGCACAACAAGCAGACCAATTGCAAGGCCTCTGTACATATCTCCCCGTTCACCTTCGATATCATAGTAGCAAGTGTTTCTCACAACAACAGTATTATTTTCTTTTTTATCTATTCCACAATTAACACCACCTATTGCAGTAAGAAGTATACCAGGAATACACCATAACATTCCAACTCTGCAGGTCCATGGCCAGATAATATTCTGGAAAATATCAATAAGTTTTATTACAAAAAGAATCACAATTGAACAATTCGGAAAACTTTCATTTTTTACAAGTGTTTTTTTTTTCACAAACAAAATTACAGTAGATTTATTGACATTTGACATGGTATTTGAAAACAGTAGTGAACTTACACCAATTGTTGTTTTCGTCAGTATTTTTATTATGTTCTTTCTGGTCACTCCTTTCTTCTCAACAGCGTTGACAACATATATTCTTGATATTAGGTTCACGAGAAGCTGCAGAAAAAATATTGAAATATCGTTTTATTTTTAATTATATAATTCTTTTTTCGACAAGGTAAGTGTGATGTAATAAACTCGTATAGCAGATATTGTACTTTTTTCTAAATTGTTTGATCACAGATAAATTAAGGTCACATTTGTTATAAGACTTTGTCGAGTTACTACTCAACCATTTCCTGAGAACTAGACATTTCATTATGTGGCTGCGGCTTTTCATACATTCTATGCTATGTGTGTGTAAGACATGATTCATAGCACCGATGAAAACATCAAAAAATCCTTTCTGATAGACAAGAAATTTTAGATAAGTCGTCGGTCAAAGATTATTTATCAGAGGCCTTTTACTCAAGGTATCTTGCATAATTTTAACAGAAAATAAATATGCAGGACTTTCGTATAAGTATCGTGCAAAATATGTGATGCACCAAGAGTTCTTTGTTTATTTTTTACGCCAACACTATAGGGCTATCATAAGAATCAATCTTGCAACTACAAATCTTGGAAACCTTTAGAAGAACTGACCAAAATTGTTCATTTAGACGACCATCAATCATGACTATATAATATTTTTAACTTACGATAGGTCCTAAAATAAATCCAGTGAAGAAGTATTGGTAGGGAAATGTTCCCCCATCATCCATACCAGCGCTCAGACTGGACAGTGATATACTTGCTGCCATGAAACCAAATATACACACCTCACAAAAATACTGATCACCAACAAACCTGCAACAAATATTTGATACCATATAATTGACAGTCTCCGTTACTAATAAATATATATTTGCATTAAGTTAATAAATTCTTTACTGAATAAATGAAATAGCAGTATTTGATTCAATACCTCTTCGAATGTGTAAATCAATCATGAATGGCAGTAAAACTATAAAAAAGAACAACATTAAATGATTAAATGGTATATAAATTATAGGTTTATTTGTTTGATATATTTCTACCTAATAAACCTCTTCTACAAATCAACTTTTGAAAAACTGTTATTCATCTTACATTTTATGCAAAGCGAAGATATCGCGGGTTTAGTAAAGTTTACAAAACAAACATAATTTCAGAGACGGTTCAAGTATTTTGGTATAACATAGTTAAGTTAGTATAAATAAAGAAATCATCCCTTTTATAAAATAAGATAAAGAACTGCTTAATAGTCCGATAAAAAAATCGATCGTAAATCATAAACATGCTTAAATATATTCTTACTTTCTCGGAGGGTGTTCTCCGTGTCCTTTCCCCATGTTTAATAGTCAAATTCTAAAAGAAAAATCAACCATTACTATACAGGGAAGTCATATATTAGAGAAGTAAGACGTCTATATGAATTGTTAAATTTTGCGGATGCATTTCGATGATTTCAAACAGTACAAAAATAAAATAGTTCTTTTTTTATATTTCAAACATGTATATTAAGATTATTTCAGAATTTTCATAATATCTATTTCTATTGTTTAAAATGACTACAGAATGAACAGCGTTGAAACGTTTATTTGTACTCAAATTAGGCTAAAGATCACACAAAATATTAATTTTAGATTAATTCTTTATTACAATGTATTATCTATCGAACAGTTTCCTGTTTTACCTGCCCCCATTTAATAAATTGACTGAATGGTGTTTGTTTACATGCATAACAACATTTATACAAACAAAACAACAGTATTATGTAATTTATAACAACGCAGCCATTTATGTTTTTCTTTCAATAAAACCCTTAACAATTGATAATGTTAGTTTCAAAGTTAACAACTTCTATAGCTATGAGAAGGTAAACCTTTACCTGACTATGATGTATGATATCCAAAGTTTAGAGACGAACTTTACTTAACATTGGATTTTGTACAACTGCCACAACTAATTAATATTTGACGTATTTATAAGTAAGATGTACTCTTATAAAAATAATATAAAATTAAAGTTTATCGATCTGGGGTATTAACGTCAACCATGCAGCACCATATATTGTACCAATACCTATCAAAATGATCAATACCACTTCTGTTTGTAGTACTCCTTTTTAAACTTTTTGTATACCCGGTCTATCGTTTAATCCATATATTGAACACCTTTTCAATAAACAATCAATAACAAATAGTCAACGGATAAAATCGAAGATGGAGGACATACGAAAATAATTTCATTTCTATTGGACTGATTAATTGAAATTTGTGACAAGGAAGCGACATTTTATAAAGGAAACAATTAAGATGTATTAAACTCTAGTGGTATGCTAATACATGTCCTGTTCATTTTTCCTGTTACATGGACAAGAAAAAAATTTATACTGTCTAAAATCGTTAACTACCTTTTAATTTTTTTTCAGTACTATAAAAGCAAAATGTAAAATAAACGTTCTCTTGACTTTTTACCATTGACAATATGTTAATTTGATCATAAGATATTTCTAGTAGATTTTTACAGCATTTAGAAATATATATTCAAATTTTGATATAATTATTTTGTACATTATATTTCATCGTCGAAATGTTAGTTTATTTTTCGATTTAGTTTATTTTTCGATATATACATTTGCATGTCCTAACGAATCAAGGTTTTCATCATGCACTATTTTGGGCATCGCAAAATGACTCTATGGCAGTTTATCAGTTTTTGTTACAATCATTGTAAAATATAAAGACTGATAGTGAATTAATGAAATGCTTAGATATACAGCATGGTTTTTGACACGAACGTAATTGAATGAGACTTGATTGCGACAAAGCATTTTAACTTTATTATTAAAACAATATTATTCTTTTAACTTTGTTTGACAGACAATGAAGTAATTGATTCATTCAATATGTTAATGATTTCCGTAAATTAGATGATTGTCAGACAAATGCTGGCATGACTCTCAACGAAATTTAAAGACTCATCTGAAATTTTTTGACATTATGGACTTGGAAATATTTCTTCCGAGATTTATAAGCTTTTGATGAAGGTTTGAACCAATCATTTGCGTGCAAAATCTCAGAATATTTGGTCATAGTGTTTATTTCAGAATAATCATTTTAATTGATTGATTGATTGATTGATTTATTAATTGATTTCATTAATATTTAAGTATTGGGAATAGTACAAAACACCTGTCGGCTTATGTTTTAAATAAAAACATCTGCATTAACATCTATTAAGAATTGTTACACCCTACTACAAAAAGGGATACAAAAATGAACGTTTCAAACTAATTTCGGGCTTATAATAGCACAAAATGCAACTGAATATCAATTGGCCATTTTTCCCTTTCAAAGTGGGCGATATTTGTCTTGTAAATGATGCCTAAAATGACGTAACGGCCATGAGGTATTGCTACACTGTTCTAGATATTATTTAAACTTACCCTTCGAAAGGTTTAAATCTTAATAGTGAGTGTGGACATTACGATTGTCCGAATTTGATCTTTAAACAAAAGTAAAAAATGTACAAAATGTTCTCTACCTTGTGTTTATGTATGCGGGGTCACTATTATTGTTTAATCTCAAGTTATTAAATCCAATGTAAATATACTCTATAATGACTTAAAGTTATAATGGCTGGACAAATGTCTCGCATAATTTCAAAATATTTTAAACCAGAACTGGTTTATATAAGTTCAAATATAAATATATATAATATCAATGTTAATACTAATAAAAATAGAATAAAATAAATGAAACAAAAAATGAAAATAAAATAAATGGAACAAAAAATGAAAATATATTGAATAATTATAACAATATTGACCTGATTGTTACTTTATTTTAAAGATAAGCATCGTTTGTTGCTATCTTAAATCAAAGGCCAACAACTCTGGTATGGTTTATCGCACATTAATCGTGTTTATATACCTTTAATTAAAGTAGCCATATACATGTATAAGCAATATGCTTCAGATGAGCATTTAATAAGACATTTATTTCATAGTGAAGTATGCAAATATTCAATTTCTACGTATAGAGAGGAAATAATAATAATAAAATAATAATAATAATAATAATAAAAACAAACAGTAAAAAACTATAGAATCTCTTTTTAAATCTCATTCTAAGATTGCCATTAATTTTTTTCCATTAAAGTTGAAATAGTGAAGGGATGATTTTCTCGTTTAATTTAAAGTCAGATTTTAAATTGGATTTCATACATTGTTACAGATATTTTAATAAGCATATGATTTATATGAAAACAAAATCGGTTTATTTTTTATCTGTTTGCTAGCTTTGATGTTTTATTCAAATGTTGAAACACGATATCATTATGGTAGACTTCAGTTGACGAGTTTGTCGCCTTCTCTTATTGTAGCTTTGTTATTTGACCAAGATCATGAATTGAATAATTATACACACTTAAGAATATAGGTCGATGCCATTGAAGAGAATCAGGGCAAAAATATTTTTTCCTTAAACAGGTATATTAGTTATTCGATCCAAACATGCACAAATCCTTTGTCTGGTCTATGGTCGAGTAGTTATGGACTTTGCCTCCAAACCATATGCCCCTCACTGCTGTGGGTCGAATTTCACCAGGGATATTGGATTCTTTTATGTAAGGAAACCATCGAGCTATCATATGGAACGTCGGTGGTTCTACTCATGTGTTCTTTCGTGCTGAGATTTTCTTACACCAGTACAGCTGAAAACTCACCGTTAAGTAGTGATATTGCAAAGTTAAAACGAAACAAAATAGAATATTTAATAGATTAAACAACTTTGGATGATCATTTTAAGTTTGTGGTCGTGCGAAGAGACACACTCAACCTTTGAGTCACACTCATCTTGGGTCACTCAAGTTTTGAGTCACATTTATCGTACTAGGATAATGATAATTCCAGCAACAAAGAACAAAAGCGAGTATACTTAAATAAAATAACAAAACGAGCGTCTTTGATAAAACCTTGACGCAAGAAAACGTGTAGTTACTAACTGCCGTTCATGTTAAAGCTTATTCAAACCTAGACAATATTTAAAGAAAAGAGTCTTTAGATTCATTTCAAGCTGGTCAATTACAAAAGTCTTCACGAAGCGGCGATTTCAAACTGTTTTTGAACATATTTCTTCAGCTGAATTGTGTTTTGCTTTGTATTAAGCATATTTCCAGATGACATATTACTGAAATACTCATTTAGTCGGTTAAGCGCTCAGTTAGTTAAAACACATGAACGTTTTCTGTGGCTGTTAGGAAAAAGGTAAGGGTGAAATACTTGATAAATGACATGATAATTAAGAATTCGCAACACTCTTACCATGTTTGTTAATATATAAGCAACACAAGTATCAGTTTTCATTTCAAAATTGATTGATTGACTTTTTCACAAAGATATTAACTCATAGTTCATCGTTTGAAAAGAATAAGATAATCATAAAATTGAGTCGTAATTAAATCATTATACATTGATTGTTTTCAGAACAAATAAATATTAACGAATCTCTTCTGTGTTCGTGTATATCATCAACCAGAACCTTTTTTGCTCTTTAGCCGTGGTTGTGCTAGACAAAAACATTAATGTACTTGTAAAGTAACAATATATGTACAGTTATTGTAATTAAATATTTGGTTGAATGAATGTTAATTTGTACTGATTTCTTTTTCAAACACAAAAATGATGGTTTAATGTTTATATAAAGTTTCAGTTAAATGTTTTAGTTCTTTAAAAGTAATTGTGCTTGCTTAAGTCGATGTTTAACAATTATATATCTGAAACCATAATCAGATTTTTTGAGAAAAGAGGAAATATCATACAATAATAATAATTTTTAAATTTTTATTTTATAAGTAAAAAAGAAATACATCGTCTTACTTGCTTTTTCTCACATATGACATGTGATTTCAGTTCACAATGGTGATCGTGCCAGGTATAACCAGATTTTCCCCAAAGAACGGCACAATCTTGATTATTTGCATTAGTTGGTTGCCCTGGATACCAGTTGGTGTATCCATCAGTGATTGGTTTATGATTTGTGTACCAGATCCATATTCCTTCAATTGCGACGTCTGTTGCCCCAACCCAGAACCAATTAGACCTCGAAGCTCCTGTAGAATTTTTCAATGTTAATTACGAATAAATACTAGACCTATGTGTATAAACCTCATTTCTTGTATAAAATTCATTTTTAACATGTTAATCCTAAATTCAGCGACAATCAGTAACACTGAATCCACTCATGATTACAAGTTAAACATTGGTGTTCACTGTAAATTTCTATAATAACATTTTAAATGAACTATCTGAACGACCTAATGTTCCAATATAAATCATACTTGGACCAACCTTATCAATTGAGCCTCGTTTTCATTACAAAAAAACGTATCAAATGACAGTTGTACTCAATGTAGCCTAACTTTCATTTTCTTAAGCCAAAACATCAATATCAAATTCATACTGTACTCTATCAAGCCTCGATTTCATATTCCGAGTCCAAAAGTTCCTTGTCAATTTCATATTACACACGCAGTAGCAACCGTATCTTTAATATAACACTTCAACAGTGTTCAATTTGTGCTTTCTTAAATATTAAATATACTTTGTCGCCATTAAAATTTGTAATTAAGTTGAAATAAATAAAAGTGGAAACCTGTCTTGAATAAACGTTGGCACTGATCACGGAGAAACAATTCCTCTGAACGAGACTCTATTGTCACAATGTGAGAATGATCGTGCGTATCGCAAAATTCCTAAAAATAACAAGTTGACGTTCATTTTTCAATATTGTTTCAATGACTTAAAGAACTTCTTTGCAATTTTATACATGTGCAACAAATCGTCTTAAAGTTTTAAAGAAATATTTTGGCATTTTAATCATTAAAACAATAGAAGACGGAGTCTGTTTTTCACATTGCTCCTGCTCAGCCATTTGAATATATTTATATAATAGATACTATTTTATGCATATATAAATTTTGTTTTATTGTTTGAGAGGTTTTTGATTTAATATATATTTTTACAAATTTGTATTATAATCAGGACAAAAAGAGTATTCTTGCGTGCAAAGAAATTCATTAAATTTACTCAAACTTTTTTTTGTGTTTTGAATTTTTTTTCTCCTTAGGACTGGAAACTTACAATTAAATAAATCTGATTAATTTTGATTGTGAGATTCATCGTAACTTTTACGCCATCTCCGTGCCAAGGAGCCCGACCTTTAGATCACTTTGGCTATAATTTTATTCAATCACACAAAATGTTTTGGAATAAATTAACTACAGCTCAATATGATATGTTATCTAAAACATTACCGAACATTTTACCCTCTGCTTTTGATAAAACAATGCTGAATAGGCATGTGAAAAACAAAGAATTACAAAGAAAATTTTACCGTTGCTTCTGCCCATGTAATGCTTATTTCATCTGCAAACAGGTAACACGAGTCCTCGAACACAACCCATCCATTTTGACAACAGTTGTATCCTTAATACATACAAAATGAAATGATTGTTCAATATAATATCAGATCAAAGCAAATACCATATACAAGTCTTTTATCAATATTTCACATAATGCATCTGCTTAACATTACTTTACTTTAACTTTACTCTAAACAACATGTTGAAAATATTGGAGTTTTTTTATAAGTTAGTAATAAACATCATTAATTCTGTACTTGAAAATTTTGAATCTAATTAAACTAAGTTAATTCAAATGTACTTGACCATTGATTATGCCGTGATCATCTAGAATACAAGCTAACACTAGAAATATCCGGATATATTGGAACTTCATCATACGTGTTGTCTCCAATTTTTTATTCCAATCAACTTAAACAAATTCTGTATCAACTTAGACTCATGCTGTTGAAGCTTTACCTTTACTAATTGTTCTGAATTCAAATGAAGACACGCAGGCAATACAAACATACTAACAATGGAGTTCATGAGTTTAAAAAATCTAGTACACTCGACACGCAATTCCTCTTGTCGTTGGTGATTTTTAGATAAGTAGAAACAAAAGAGATATAAATGTATTCGGAATTTTGTAACCACCGCATAACAGCAAAGAAAAAAACGATTTCTTATATTTCAACAAAAAGTTGAAAAACGATGGTGATGACCATGAAGAAAAAGAAGATGATGATGATGGTGGTGATGGCGGTGGTGAGGATAATGGTGGTGGTTACGGTGATTATAATGATGATCGTGGTGGTGATGATGATGATGGTGATGATGATGATGATGGTGGTGATGATGAAGGAGGTGGTGATGATGGTACTGATAGTCATGATGATGATGATGATGAAGCTGGTAATGGTGATGATAATTATGTTGGTGATGGTGATGATGGTGATGGTGGTGATGATGATGGTGGTGATGGTGATGATGATGATACTTATATTCATGATGATGATGATGAAGCTGATGATGGTGATGATTGTGGTGGTGATGATGATGATGGTGATGATAATGATGGTTGTGATGATGATGATGGTTGTGGTTATGATGGTGGTGGTGGTGATGGTGGTGATGTTGGTGGTGGTGATGATGATTATGATAGTGGTTGTGGTGATGATGATGATGGTGGTGGTGGTGGTGATGTTGGTGGTGGTGTTGATGATAATGATGACGGTGGTTGTGGTGGTGATGGTGGTGTTAATGATGGAGGTGGTGACGATGATGGTTTTGTTACTCATGATGATGATTATGGTGGTGATGATGATGGTGGTGGTGGTGATGATGATGGTATTGATAGTCATGATGATTATGATGATGATGATGATGGTGATGAAAATGTTGTGGTGTTGATAGTCGTGACGATGATGATCACGTTTCTTGGGAGAATGATATTTGTTTTTGTAATTATGATGTTGTTGGGGATTATTTGGTAATAATAATGATGGTGATGGTGGTAGAGGGAGTGGTGGTTACAATGATGATGATAATGGTTGCGGTGAGGATGATAGTTGTTTTGATGATGGTGGTGATTAATTCAGGGACGTACCTTGGCTTATTTTAGTCTACGCAAAGTTGAAGCCATGGGCCAAAGGATTTCTTTTACTAGGTTTTATTTGGATATAAGCAATGAAATATGTTTTAAATGTAATAATATTATGTTTGTCTATACTTATGGAAATAAAAGTACAAGAAAACTGCATGAAGTCGAACGCGTAGAATACATTAAATATGTCAACAAGTTATTTGCTATTGTTAAAAAAAATTTGCTACATGTCTCTATAGTATTCAAGATGGTTTTATTTCCTTCTTTTAACAAGGTGTTGAGGGGGCTTTTGTTTTACCATAACTTAAAACAAGATATAATCAAGGAAAATATAGTTTACAGTTGATCTTTATGTTTATAAAAACAATACAAAAGCTTAAATATTTAGTGAAATAGTAATTTTTTAAACCTAAAAGAAATTTATGTATTATCATAGTATCTTTTTTAGCTAATTTAGCTTTGTTGGGCTGACAGTAATTGAAATTTTATTGATATGGGGAAAGTACGGAACACCTGTCGGGTCATGTTTTAAATGAAAGGAACTGCATAAATTAAGAATTGTTACACCATACGACAAAAAGTGATACAAAATGAACGTATTAAAGTCATTTCGGACTTAGAATAGCACAAATGTAATTGAATGGCATTTACTCTAATTGATGTAGACAGTCAACGAAAGAAAATAAAACACTCCTTTTCTCATTGCAGATATCTATACCTTTATTCATAGTTTTTAAGTGCCAAAGATCCCCAGAAACGCCTTTTTCTATTTCATAAATCCGTTCGGCGCGATATGACCTAAATTGTGTTGGTGCGCTGGAAAAACCAAAGAAAAGAAAACAAAAAAAGCCTTTTTATCATTTTTACTTTTTGTTGTCCTGTTACAATTTAAGAAAAATACCCATGGCAAATTTATCTTTAAAAATTTTATTCATTTTTTTTGCATTTAATACAGTTATAGTGATTTAGTATTCTGAAAATGAAGTCAATATATTTTTATTTTTTTATCATTTTTGCTTCCTCATTGGAAAATAAGTTCACATTCAGAGCCACTTTCTTCAGGTGATAAGCATCAAACAAGCTATAAATCATTATTTAAATGTAATATAACTAATGTTTGTCTTTTGTAAAGAAGAATACATGTATTCGTTTCTGAGGCATTATGTGACTGTAAGAGACATTGTTAGATCATTAATGTAAATATTGAATGAACTCGTAGATGAGGAACATCCTTGACGTATACCAGTGCTTGCCCTGAACCAGTCAGAAAAAATCCACTAACACGTATACATTGTGACATTTTATTTCCTGCAGGCCGGGGCCCGCAGGGTATTGGTACGCTTTTAATTTTTGAGGCATGGAGGAGCACGTGACCTGTTTTCGGTACATGGAGGAGCATGTGATCTGTAAACCGTACATGATTGGTTAATTGACCTATTCGAAAACCTAGCTAAAGACCGTTTGCCGGTACGTTACGGATTTACCTTTAGGGCACCGGTCTCTCAAATGACCGGTGAACACAATGCTAGGGAATACGTCCGAATTACAACTAATTAAGAACATAACATTAAATTACGTGATATTTCTAATTTTCTATAATTATTTTACCGTTTAAGGAGGAAAAACTTGCATGATGTGTTTGAAAATTATCAATGTTTCTTTAATATATATCTGAATTTTACCACTTGCCCCTCACCGCTGTGGGTTCGAATCCCGACAAGGACTTTGGATTCTTTCATGTGAGGAAGCTATCTAGCTAGCTTACGGAACGTCGGTGGTTCTACTCAGGTGCCCGTTCGTGCCTGAAATAATGCACGGAAGGGCACCTGAGGTCTCCCTCCACCACTAAAGCTGGAACGTCGCGATATGACCTATACTGTGTCGATGTGATGTAAACCCCAAAACAAACAAACAAACAATATCTGAAATTTTACAAGCAGTAAATTGTTTACAGTGAAAATCCACAAAATTAAAACATTCATTTGTGGCATCTGCCATAATAGATGGAGATATTTTCTGCGTAAACTTGTGTGTTTACTTTTTTTTAATTATTTTGTTTCTGCACGGAATTATTCATACAATGGTATTTAATCATTTTCTTTCTTTCTTTCTTTTTTTCCAAACAATATTGAAAGTAGTTTAATAGATAGCTTTAAATCATTACAAATGAACCACGCAGGCAACCATTTTACTTGTTGTACATTGACCTTACTGCAGAGAGAGTACATGAAGATATGCAATATCTGGCCAATTTATGCCAAAGCAAACTTCTATTAATGGGGTTAAACGCCTCATGGAATTGATAAAAGTAAAAAATGAAAATGAATTTTTATTCAATTTATGTGTATCAATTATACTCGTGAGGCTTGACAGGTGACCATTGTTACTGCGCTTTTTTTGAAACCCATTTTGCTCCTTCAGGACAAGCTCGTTGTTATTTGACCATTTTATAATACATTCATCTAAAATACTTTAAAAACAAAATTAAACGTAAAACAAAACAAAACAAACACAGCAACAACATCAAACACACCAACAACATTTACTTCTTTAACTCTGGCAGATAATAAATGTCATTAGTTTTGCTCTGTTCGTTACAATTATTGCCCTGACTTTTAGGGTACTTTAATAGAAGAAGAACTTTTATTTGTACTAAAGCCCTAAAAAGAGCCATTGATTATTAAAATGCATAACTGTCTTAAAGTTGAATGAACTACAACTGGCACATTTTCAGGAAGTGTTTCAAAATAATGATACTTCGATAAAAATGTTTTATGTAGATCTTCATAAAAAATATCTCTTCACAACACAATTTTGAAAGAGTTCTAAATAATTTAGTATGACCAATTACACGTTTGATAATGAAATTTTGTTTTTGAACAATTTATAACTGGCTAAATATAGATATGTGATCTTGAATCATGTATCTTTCTTTACAAACATCACTCCCAAAGTTTGTTGTTGTGTATGAAACTTAATTCTGTCAACGTGTTTATTAACGGTGAAAAGTACCCACCATTGTGGATCAATTCACTTTAAAGAGCAGTAAAAAATATTTTTTAAATTTATCTACTTAAATAATGATTATTGCAGTCAAGTCCTGCATTGTTATCTTAACATGCCTTTCTTGCCTGATAATGTCTGCAGTTAACTATACATGCATATAGAAACAGAATCGGCATTGTTTAAATTCATTATTTCATGTTACCATTTTTCATTGCAAAACAAACTGGATGATATCTATAAATGTTTAAAAGAAAAAATAATATAATAAACGCATAATTTATTCATACTACGTCTCATTTTATTTTTAAAACATACAGAAAATCAATTGTTTCTGCATCAACCAATTATTTCCTGCTCTCTAGAAGCTGTTATGCTAGAAAACAAAAACAATTATTTATACAATATAATTATACATTTTTATATTTAATCAAATTAAAAATTGTAGATTTGTATTGGAATACACGAACAAGAAAACAATATTTTTATTCTGCGGTTGAATGTTTTTATGACATGAAGTTCTGATGTTACCCGAGATTATTCACGTGGAAATACAGGCCCTGTTATTGCACATGAAATTACAAACATTAAGTTGAAAAATGAACCATAAGTAAAACACACATTTATGTTCTTACAGGTAAGAGTCAAAGTTTGTTTGAAAGTCTATGTAACAACTATCATATAACGTTAACTATAATGAGATTTTTTATATAATGAAAGAGTAATGGTTTAATATAACGTTTGACTTACTTTCTT
Organism: Ruditapes philippinarum; assembly: GCF_026571515.1. Taxonomy (NCBI): domain Eukaryota; kingdom Metazoa; phylum Mollusca; class Bivalvia; order Venerida; family Veneridae; genus Ruditapes; species Ruditapes philippinarum. The sequence goes on from NW_026859174.1 coordinate 70,604, forward strand.
TCACATATTACATGTGCTTTCAATTCACAAATATGATCATGCCAGGTATAACCAGATGGTCCCCAAAGCACGGCACAATCTTGATTAACTGATGATTGGTCTGGTTGTCCTGGATACCAGTTGGTGTAACCATCAGTGATTGGTTTATGATTTGTGTACCACACCCATATACCTTCAATCTCGTCGTCTGTTGCCCCAATCCAGAACCAATTATCCCTCGAAGCTCCTGTTGATTTTTCAATGATAGGAATATTTTTCTGATTTCAAATAAATATTAGTCTTTTATGTGTTTATCTCATTTATTGTGTTTAAACAGTTGTATTTTTTTAATAGCACAGCAAATCATTATTTTTCAACAAAATTTAAACTTAATTGTATACAATACAGACGATCGACAAAATATTCATGGGAATAGATTTATGTGGGATTGTTATTCATAAATTGTATGAATAAATTCAACAATATTGTTATAATAAATAAAATACTGCTACAAGCATATTTTAAATACGGATTTTGTTTAACGTTGTTGTTGTGATTTTATGACTGCATTAACTTTGTTGTTGTTGTTATTATTAGTAGTAGTAGTAGTAGTAGTAGTAGTAGTAGTAGTAGTAGTAGTAGTAGTAGTAGTAGTAGTAGTAGTAGTAGTAGTAGTAGTAGTAGTAGTAGTAGTAGTAGTAGTAGTAGTAGTAGTAGTAGTAGTAGTAGTAGTAGTAGTAGTAGTAGTAGTAGTAGTAGTAGTAGTAGTAGTAGTAGTAGTAGTAGTAGTAGTAGTAGTAGTAGTAGTAGTAGTAGTAGTAGTAGTAGTAGTAGTAGTAGTAGTAGTAGTAGTAGTAGTAGTAGTAGTAGTAGTAGTAGTAGTAGTAGTAGTAGTAGTAGTAGTAGTAGTAGTAGTAGTAGTAGTAGTAGTAGTAGTAGTAGTAGTAGTAGTAGTAGTAGTAGTAGTAGTAGTAGTAGTAGTAGTAGTAGTAGTAGTAGTAGTAGTAGTAGTAGTAGTAGTAGTAGTAGTAGTAGTAGTAGTAGTAGTAGTAGTAGTAGTAGTAGTAGTAGTAGTAGTAGTAGTAGTAGTAGTAGTAGTAGTAGTAGTAGTAGTAGTAGTAGTAGTAGTAGTAGTAGTAGTAGTAGTAGTAGTAGTAGTAGTAGTAGTAGTAGTAGTAGTAGTAGTAGTAGTAGTAGTAGTAGTAGTAGTAGTAGTAGTAGTAGTAGTAGTAGTAGTAGTAGTAGTAGTAGTAGTAGTAGTAGTAGTAGTAGTAGTAGTAGTAGTAGTAGTAGTAGTAGTAGTAGTAGTAGTAGTAGTAGTAGTAGTAGTAGTAGTAGTAGTAGTAGTAGTAGTAGTAGTAGTAGTAGTAGTAGTAGTAGTAGTAGTAGTAGTAGTAGTAGTAGTAGTAGTAGTAGTAGTAGTAGTAGTAGTAGTAGTAGTAGTAGTAGTAGTAGTAGTAGTAGTAGTAGTAGTAGTAGTAGTAGTAGTAGTAGTAGTAGTAGTAGTAGTAGTAGTAGTAGTAGTAGTAGTAGTAGTAGTAGTTAGTAGTAGTAGTAGTAGTAGTAGTAGTAAGTAGTAGTAGTAGTAGTAGTAGTAGTAGTAGTAGTAGTAGTAGTAGTAGTAGTAGTAGTAGTAGTAGTAGTAGTAGTAGTAGTAGTAGTAGTAGTAGTAGTAGTAGTAGTAGTAGTAGTAGTAGTAGTAGTAGTAGTAGTAGTAGTAGTAGTAGTAGTAGTAGTAGTAGTAGTAGTAGTATCGCTTAGTTTTCTTCATGTATGAAAAGGAAATGGCGTTCGGGAAAGTAGGCCACTATAGAACATTAAATAAAATTTAAATATAATTTTTTAAGTTAAATTAAGTTGTTAGAATTGGTAGAAAACAATTCATGTTAAATAAAAATGGAAACCTGTCTTGAATAAACGTTTGCATTGATCACGGAGAAACAATTCCTCTGAATGAGATTCTATTGTCACAATGTGAGAATGTTCGTGCGCATCGCAGAAATGCTTAAAATAAAAACACATTTTTTATAATCTGAAAATCTTGCAAAGGTTCAATTACTCCAAAAATCTTCTTTACAATAGTATACATTTGCATGATATTTATTGTATTAAATTTTAACTACACAATCCTCTACTTTGCGTAAAACAATTCCGAATGTGTCAATGAAAAACAAAGAAACTTTTTCATTTTAGTTAGAAGAGAATAAAAATTACCGTTGCTTCCGTCCAGTCAATGTTTATTTCATCTGCAAACAAGTAACATGAGTCCTCAAACACAACCCATCCATTTTGACAACAGTTGTATCCTTAATACATACAAAATGAAATGATTGTTCAATATGAAGGCATATACAACTATCAGATTAGTTCGGATATCATAAAAGGGTTTTTGACCAATTTCTCACGAAGTTTGCTTAACTTTGAATTATTTCACCATCATGAGACGATGAGCAGAGCGCAATAATTGGGTTGCTACCTCAGAGTCAAAGTCACACAAAAATGAATGTCAATTATATAAAAGTCTACAATTCGTGTGAGCTCCATAACTTTTAAACCACTGAAAATATTTCTAAATAACTTGACACAAATGATCACCCTTATGAGACGATGTGCAAAGCGCAATAATTGGATTGCTAGCCCAAAGGTCCAGGTCAGACTTTAAGGTCAAGTGCTTAAATATCTACATTTCGTGTCCGCTCCATCACTTTTAAATCGCTGAAAAAAATGAAATAACTAGGTACAAGTAATAACCATCATGGGACGATGTGCAGAGCGCAAAATTTCGGTTGCTTCCCCCAACGTCAAGGTCACACTTGAAGGTCAATTGTTAAAAAGTCTACATTCATATCCGCTTCATAACTTTAAACCGCTGATTACTTTTAAATAACTTGACACAAGTGCAATCATTAGGTTGCTACCCTGAGGTCAAGGTCACATTTAAAGGTCAAGTGTTAACAAGTCTTCATTTCGTGTCCGCTTCATATCTTAAAAACCGTTGATTTTTTTAATAACTTGGCAGAAATGGTCACCATTATGACATGATGTGCAGAACACAACATCCAGGTTGCTACCCCAAAGGTCAAGGTTAAATGTTCTCCATAACTTTTTGACTTCATGGAAAATTTTAAATAACTCGGCACAAATAATTTCTATCATGAAACTATATGCTTATAATATACATGGCACAACATGAATTTCATGGTCTGTTTAAGGTCAAGAAGTATACATTCATGTCTGCTGCAGAAGAGGGTCTAGCTGTCCTTCAGTCTGCCTTGTGAAATTGTAAAAAGGGAAATAATTATTTAGAAACATCCCTGTCATTCAATATATGTTATAAAGCTTATAAAATAAAATAAAAACTATCTGTATATTATCTATTCAAGTTATGACATAATGTTTAAAATTAATTTATGTTATAAAAATGTCAATAACCATATGAATACATTATGAATAATGTAGTATATAATTGTAAAATGTCAAAAACATGACTGAATAAATGGAGGTACAAGTAATTAAATAATTATAACATTGACAAAAATAAAGTATTTGTATTGATTAAAATAAATTATTGAACATTTCTAGATACCAAAAATGACTTCTTAAATATATTATCACCATTATTATAGTAACCATCTTATATGTAAATATTGAGATTTCTTTTCAAAAAAGATAAGAAAATTAAGATCCCTGACATCTGTCACAAAGGCATAATTTACTAATAAACATTAATTTTGTACCTGACATTTTTTATCATAATATATTTATGTACTTCACCCTCAATTATTCCGTGGTCATCTAGAATACTGACTAACACTAGAATTAAACAATGGACCTTCATCATATGTACTGTCTGCAGAAATACATATATAAAAAAAATATTTTATTCCACCTTTGCTTATCACTGACAGCTCATTAATGTTAACAAGATCTAGAACACTCGATAAACCTTTATGGCATTAATGATGTATTTGCAGTAAACTTCTTATTGTCTTTTGGCGTAAATGGGGGATTCTTTTAGATAAATAGAAAGCAAACACAATATGAATGTCGCCGGGACTTTGTAATGACAGGTAAACTTGATGCAGTGATCTTCAACGCATAAACAGAGCGACCATATTAATGCATGAAGCAAAATTTGCTTAAAACTAAATAAAGAGGATATTGAGTGAGTGTATTTATTGAACGAGTTGAATAAAATTAAAATATGCGAGCCATTGGCGAGCAAAATTTCATTTTATTCAACGAGTTCAATAAATTTAGTCATGAATTTACACGAATTTAATATACTATTTATTTTTACAAAAAAAAACGGATGCAAAGTCTTAAAGTATTTTTATTGATCCGCGCCCACAGGAGCTATTTGTGTTTACTATTGTTTTTGTCCATGAACCCGATTTTTATCAATTAATCCCTTCGATTTACAGCTAAAAATAAATTCGGAAAGAACTATTCCCTCCGATTTCTATTATGTAAAGTCATAATATTATATTGGTTTCTCCTTCGGTGATTCTCAGCATGTCAGATAGGGAACAAATTTCACGAAAATCTTTTTATAGGAGAAGTTTTAGTCACAGATATATACACATCTTATATTTAGCTCCATGTTTTAGTTTAGCGCGTCTGAAACTAAACGAAACGGTAATTCGCGTTGCGCTATGGTATTAAATAATGAACTGAAGAATTTGGCAGGGAATGAAATGCAAACATATTAAACAATAAATATTTATATATTTATCAAAAAAAAAAAAAAAAAAAAATAAGTAGGGCATTTTTAGGAATTGTTATATCATAGTATTGTTTTTTTCGTAGGTACTTTCCGGGAAATTAATAGCTCCCCTGATTGTACTCCTGACATTTTCTAAACGTGGAAATTTAAATCGACCCTGATTTCCCGAATTTTGATGGATTGATCACCCAATAAATAAATTAACAATAGTTTTTTTCATAGCTGTCTAAAATTCTTCCATTATATTGATAAAAAATGTTACACCATATCAACATGCCATGATTTTTAATGTACCATTATTTTTATTAACGGGTATAACAAAAACCCCTGAAATTGGTCTTTTTGAAATGCATCCCACATTTGTCATCACAGTGTGTGTTCTACTTTCAGTATTTATCTGGGACTTGAAATATAACTACTGTATCTTAAGTCCCAGGTATTAATAGATTTTTTTTTGTAAATTTGACATGAAAAATGTGTACGTAATATTACTATATTAGTTCCTTTTGTTACTATTTTTATATACTGTTTGCACATTTGTTACAAGTAAACTAATAAAAAACAACAACAACAAACTTTTCTTATTTTGACTACTGTTTTGTATGCTCCAAATAAAATACATAAAATATTCTAATCTCTAGCAAGCTTACCGAAGTTCATGATGAAAAATGTCTTTCGTTAACCCATTCATCTATGATATACAAATTATTCAATTCTATTTAACCATTGAAAAGAAAATATGGTCATCAGATGTCTCTTAGTTCATCGTTACTTGCTGCATTTCTTGCTTGGACGCACTTTGATGCTTTGCATCAATGCTTTTCTTGTTATATCATGATATACCATATACCATTTATATTTCTTACCATGATAAGGTGTTGATTTTTGTAGAAAATGAGTAGCATTATATGTCAAAACGAAAATGTACATCCCCGCTTTTTCCCGGGGTAGGGGGGATTGATTACAAATAACTAGGCATAAAACAATATCAATGAAAGTAAGATGGCCGTGACCCAATATAAGTCTACTTAATTCTCATGTTAAACTGTACAAACTGATGCTATGTTGAAATAGTTTGAAACAATATAATCTTTAAAAGTTTTTATTTTGTTGCCCTGCTATCAGTAACAACAATAATGACCTACACTTAAGTACAATTTACAATTGTTTAATCGCCAGTGGTTCCTGATAAGGAAATATTAGATTTATATTATATAAGCACACATAAGTACACCTTGTAAGGATTTTTGGTTTTCTTTTGTTTATTCGTCGTTAACAATTAACCTTTCTAGAAATGTTGCAAGTACATCGTCAAAAGAACAAGTCCTTCGGTACGACATACGGCCGAAAAACTAATAAAAGAGAACAAAAAACAAGGTCGACCGCGTTGATGCAGCAACTCTGTTATGTGGCGTAAAAATAACTTAGATTCTAATTAAAGTACATTATTATGATGGTAAGATTCAAAGGTTTTAAACTGTTATATGATATGTGCCTGTGTGTCATTGCAACGACATTAGCTTGTTAACATCAAGCAATAATGTTTTTTCAAACATTTGCCACTACACACAATGCAACGTTGTTGCCTGGGTAAAAATGTTCTTACATCATGAAGTGTCGTGTTGTTAGACGATTTAAAAGGTCGAACCCGTCAGCCGTATAGTTTTGAACCTGTGACCCTGAAACTGTTGTCTAATTGTGGCTGAAAATGTAAAATTTATCTTACAGAAAAAATCATATATTTGTTTAATTATCACGTTTTACGGATATAATAGTAATGGTGTTTAGAGTCAAAACAAAATACGGAAAAAAATGCAAGACAAAATCGATTTAATATGCCACTAATTTGACATGGGTTTGATTTTATATATCCAGATATGCAAAATTAACAAGTATCAAGAAAAAAATGTTATTTTTCGTAAAATTCACCGTCGCTGACGCGAGAAGTCCTTTCCGAAGTCCAACGTTTAGTATCTTTGTAATAATTTTCCAAAATTAAAAATGCTTACCAAAAGTGCACAGGAGCAATAACAGCATCCTTTAATTAACAAGAAGGCATTTACCAGAATAATGAACTAAATAGTAATGTATATGTATGCATGTTAGATACTAAACAGGCTTTTGATACGGTTTGGTTAGATGGTGTTTTCTACAAAATGTCAAATTTAGGTATAACTGGTAAAATTTGGACACTTCTAGTTGATGCACACGCAAATATGTCTAGTTGTGTCGCTGCTTATGGCCTTCAATCTACGTTCTTCCCAGTAAGACAAGGCATTAGACAAGGAGGGACGATTTCTACTTGGCTCTATAAATTGTTTATAGATGATTTGATAAACGAATTAGAAAACAGTGAATTAGTAGTAAACATCCTTCATCTTTCTTTAGGGGCGACAACTCTTGCAGATGATATAGCCCTATCAGCAACTAACCCCACCGGCCTTCAAGAAATGCTTGATATTACACATAAATATACATGTAAATACAGGTACAACATAAACCCACTGAAAAGTAACATTATTGTATTTGGTAAAAAACGAAAAACACCCCAGGTTCAACTATCAATAGGAGGTTGTCCTATTGATCAGGTTCATAGTGTTAACATGTAGGAATCTTCCTAAATGACAAACTAAATGACACAGACAAGGTCGAGCGTGCATTTGAAAAAGCAAAAGCATCCCTTTTTTCTCTACTATCACTTAAAATAGACCCGGCCCACATAAATCCAATCAAATCGGCTTCGCTTATTTCAAAAATTTGTATACCTAGATTATTATATGGTTGCGAATTGTGGTCTAACCTTAAGAAAACTGACTATAAACGACTTGATAGATATGTTAGACTAGCTGCAAAAAAGATACAAGGGTTCTCTGTGCTAACACGTACGGATATGTGTCTTAGTATGTTAGGCTGGAAAAATATTGAATCTGAAATAGAACTCAGAAAACTAGGGTTTTCAAGACAATTATATGACATGCCAAACACTGTTTTAGCAAAACATGTGTTTAAAGTGAGATTATCAATTTACTTGTACCGCAGAGGAAAAACAGCGTGGGTTTGTCCCAGATATCGTAACTATTCTTAGGAAATATAATCTCTCAATGTACTTAATAAAGTATATAGAAAGTGGTGTTTTTCCATCAAAAGAGTCATGGAAAATACTATGCAAAACAAAAATGAATATTCTTGAAACAGAAAAATGGACCCAAAGGATGGTTAATGATGATGACTTGAATAGATTTCGTTTTTTACATACAAACATAGAGAGATCAATTCTATGGGAATGTTCTTATAACTCAACAAGCTTAGAACACGCTGTCCAGATTAGCAAATTATGGATAAGCAAATGTAATAATACAAACATTTCAATGTGTCGATTGTGGAACACTCTGCTATGATATAATAAAACATGTTGTTGTAACTTGTAATAGAATGGACATTTTTCGCGAAGAATTGTTTAAAACTTTGTATAATTTATTTGGCAAAGATGTTGTTTCAGAAATATTATTAAGTGATAGCGAAACGAAGTTTCAAAAACTTATAGGCAGACACCTGTTATCATTACAAAACAGGAATGTTCATAAACATTTTTTTTAAGAATAGCAATCGCTTATGTTTACTATTGCATTAAAAATGCACGATGTATGCAAATCTCGCAGAGACGATGATGTTGCTTTAAAAGTACTATGTTAAATATGCGTTGTCATAATTATGTTTTTTAGAAAGAAAATACGATACTGACATCAGTGATAGCTGTATAAGCATCTTAAGTATATCACAAGAAAAATATGTATAATGAAAATGTAAATACTTATGTACTCATTTAATCTATATCAGTTTGATGATTATTTCTAGTTTAAGTATAAAATTTGATCTGTACTTAACCAATATGTTATGCATGTTATTAACACCAATGTTTCATAGTTATGCAAAATTGTATATATGTTTAATTGTTAGCTTTCACTTTATAACATTGTATTATTATGTAAATCACTCAAATGTGAAAATAAAGAGTATATATAATATCTTCATTATTAGTATAAGCATCATCATCATCATGAATATCGTATCATTGTCATAATCATCATAATTTGCATCATCATTGTTTTATATATATAAATGGAAAGTGAAGCATCAGATGGGGTATTTTGTTTGCTGCCAATAAACATGTATAATATTAACAAACACATAATGTATGCAAGTATTAACTTGTCAAACATAATACTGCAATATATTCTTAAGTTTCCCTTATTTCAAGAAATGTAATGAAATAACAAAAAGCAGTGTTTAAAAAAATGATATCATTATTAAATTGAGAATTTTGAATTAACGAGTTGAAAAAAGGTATATGAGTTCGACACAAACGTTTTTAATGAGTCACAAAAGCGGTACGGTTATGCGATAAAGTTATAAACGTATAATTGGACTTGTAGTTACACAAGGGGCATAAATGTTTCTTCTCCCGTTGCTGTTATAGCGGTTATATTAACCGCCTTTTTACAAATACACTTTCTGCTGACCCCCTTAGTAATCATTAAAAATAGATGCGAATGTACATTATATATTTAAAAGTACTAGTCGTTGATTTTATTGTTACGTGAAAAATAGTGGTGTCTGTAAGACAAAATGAAAAAACAAAAACATTTACATTCAAAACAGGAAATGTGTTCTGATTTCTACTTTTGTTTTGACTATACAAATTGTTTAATAATAATAATATAAATGATAATTATTTTTACCAAAATCATATTCTATTATAAAGTGTGAAAATACAGAAGATATATAAGAATTGAACCATGAGCAGACTCAATCAAACCGAGCCAGCAACCGCTGACAGCTTATAATTGAATTATATCACCAATTTAGCCACACATATCAGATGTGTTCATTTAAATAGATGTTAAAGACAAACCGTTTTCACTTGTACTTATTCACCAGCAATTTTCATTTTATCACTAGATGCATCAAATCCTAAAGTATAAAGTTTATATGTTCACCGCAAGGACAAGCACGTCAGGCTACCAGTTATTAAGTCATTTCATGCAAACATCAAGTTGCTAACTTCATCAAAGTAAAGTTATTAAACTTCAAATTCCTTGGCCATATGTGAATGGCAGTCAATTGTCTTTAAAGCTCCATCTAGTAAACTGACTTTTTCTTGTAAATTCTTTCCCCGATTATAATAATTACAATAAAAAATAAATCATTAAACCTAACTAGATCAGATTTAAATTACTTTTCATTGATATAAGTTTATTCTCCCAATTATTTAAGACTATGCTAAGATATTTGGTCAAAGTCCCTAAATAAAACAAAAACAAATAGATCGACAATGTATCTAACACAATTGATCTCAAAATCAATGTTCAATT
>NW_026859175.1:0-11606 GCF_026571515.1 Ruditapes philippinarum
AAAAGTCATTATTATCTATGATTTTCCGGATATTTCATGATCAACTAAAGAAAAAAATCATTCCGCGATAATTTAATGGTTTTTGTTTAATGTTTTATCCAGTAATAAATTTGTAGTACGTATTTTTATGACAACTCTGTAGACATATTAGGGCACCGGATTGATTCATATTAAGGGAAAACAAGGCAACGGGCTGATTTTAGACTTGAAGCTCACTGGAACTCTCAATCAGTCACAGAATTCTAATGTTAAACAAAGACACTTCACTAAAATTTTAAAATCAAGTTGTATATACATATTAAAGGTATAACTTATACACGAAGTTGCAAATACCAGTAGTCAAAGTCAAAGCAACATACGTTTATATATAAAACTATTGGCTGATTCATAGTCTTGTCAAAGTGTTGTGTTATACGGAGGAATTGGAATATAACTATATAGTAAGTGAAGCGAAGGTACATGTGGAACAAACGTTTATGGATGACCGTAATGTGCTTCTATAGAAAGTATTAAAACTTCCTTTTATATATGAACATACGAATTTACAATCAATGTATGGAGCGAATTGTCGAGAAAATGAACCTAAAGGTTTTCGAGTTATGTTCACATACAAATGAATTGGAAAATAGGAAAAAAGTTTATTCGGCTCTTCCATATTTCATTTATAGTTAATTTTAATGTCATGGCATTTAATTATCTGATTATGACATTTGCAAATATTTGTTTTAATGGCTTAAGTGAGTGCCAAAAGCAGGCCCAAAACACCAAACAATCTAGAACCGTAACTGTGATATTATATATACTATATATACACATTTTGATTGACTATTTCTGAAAGGAAATTTCAGCATAAATATTTAGCTACCAATATGTGGAAATATGCCTCAATCTAATAACGGAATATCCTATAAATTATAAACAGGAAAATCCTTTTACCTGGATATATCAATACTTTAAGATGAAACAAATCTACCATCACTATTATATAGTTATATCCCAATCGCTCTGTATTTAACAACACTTTGACAAAAATATAAATTTGTCGATAGTTTCATATATTTACGTATGTTGCTTTGACTTTGCAAACTGGCATTTGCAAACTTTAAACTAAATTTTTGACGTTACAATGTATATATTTAATATATAATTAATTTAAAATGGATAATAAAAGTCATTCTATCCTACAATGGAATTGCCGAGGTCTTAAGTCAAATTATAATGATCTACTTTTACTATTATCAAATTTTTCTCCAAATGTATTATGTCTTCAGGAGACTATGTTATCTCCTAAAGATAATATCTCTATAAAAGATTATACACTTTATAATTATATATGCACTAGTAACGCCAGAACATCAGGTGGTACAAGCATTGCTATCGCAAATTGCATTCCTCAAAAAGAATTAAAACTAAACACAAGATTACAAGCTTTAGCTGTGCAGGTGACCTTACATCGACCACTAACAGTTTGTTCTTTATACCTTCCTCCAACTTTAACGGTAACAAGTGATGAACTTGAAAGTATTGTTCGGCAATTACCATCACCTTTCCTTTTGTTAGGCGACTTAAATGCTCACAATCCTATGTGGGGCAGTACATCTACAAATAATAAGGGTAACATAACTGAAAAATTGATAGATAACTTTCAGCTTTGTTTATTAAACAATCGGTCACCTACATATTTACATCCAGCTACAGGTACGTTTTCTTGCATCGACCTCTCGATTGTCCACTCTGCTATATACTTGGACTTCGATTGGAAAGTTTTAGATGACGAGTACGGCAGTGATCATTATCCATTGTTACTTACATCAAATGACTCTATACCAGATGAAGGACATCAAATTTTTAAATTTAAGAAAGCAGATGGGGAAACATTTACTAGGCTCTGTTCTATTGATCTAACAAAAAATGAATTGATTTCACCTCTGATGATATAGCTGAAACTTTCTCGTCAGCATTACATACGATTGCTTGCAAAGTTATTTTCCATTTACAAAAAAATAATAAAAGTAACAAAATTCAAAAAAACCATGGTTACTGTATTTTATCTCTTTTATGATCACATCCGTGTTATTTGTGCCGTGTGGCGGCTGTAAAAAGTCTCCCCGTACATTTAATCAATGATGTTATATTTTCGATCCTTGAAGATCGTTCAGCACGACATTATTGTTGTGCTTGCTTGGTATTTTTTAGTTTCAACTTTTTCGGCATTTTCTAGTTGGGTGGTTCCAAATATTCCTACTTGAATAATGTTGAATCACCCTTAGGATATGTTTTGCCTGCTTTTTAAATTTGTCTTTTGACGTCTTATCTGTGATACGCAGGCTTCATAACCTCTGATCCCCTTTCAAAAATTCCATTTTATTTTAGTTCTGCCATTGTTTTCTCGTTTAGGGCACACGCTTTTTTATTACTTGGGGACCATACGCCGCTTTTCATGGAATGGCACGAAGTGTCACATTGAATGGTTCCATGATTACTGCCGTATGAACACATCTGCGGATGTTTCTAAAATTTCAAAATTTTACTATTTCACGTTTTAAATGTTGAATTCTGCTTAAGCCGGTGCTAGGGGGGCGTGGACGGTAACTTTGCACTTTCCAGTACCGTCCATGAACAGGCTCAATCAAACCGAGCCTGCAACATTTTTCAATTTTGCCGCTTGTTGGGCTTTCTTTAGGGATACTGTATTTATCTCTTTTATGATCACATCCGTGTTATTTGTGCCGTGTGGCGGCTGTAAAAAGTCTCCCCGTACATTTAATCAATGATGTTATATTTTCGATCCTTGAAGATCGTTCAGCACGAACATTATTGTTGTGCTTGTGGTATTTTTAGTTTCAACTTTTCGGCATTTTCTAGTTGGGTGGGTTCCAATATTCCTACTTGAAATAATGTTGAATCACCCTTTAGGATATGTTGCCTGCTTTTTAAATTTGTCTTTTTGACGTCTTACTGTGCTGTGATACGCAGGCTTCATAACCTCTGATCCCTTTCAAAATTCCATTTTTATTTATTCTGCCCATTTTTTCTCGTTTAGGGCACACGCTTTTTATTACTTGGGGACCATACGCCCGCTTTTCATAGGAATGTGCACGAAGTGTCACATTGAAGGTTCCATTGATTACTGCCGTATGAACAATCTGCGGATGTTTCTAAAATTCAAATTTTTACTATTTTCACGTTTAAATGTCTTGAATTCTGCTTAAGCCGGTGCTAGGGGGCGTGGACGGGTAACTTGCCACTTCCAAAGTACCGTCCATGAACAGGCTCAATCAAACCGAGCCTGCAACATTTTCAATTTTGCCGTGTTGGGCTTTCTTTAGGGATACTGTATTTATCTCTTTAACGATGAATGTAAAAAAGCCGTTCGTATACGTAAAGCTTCACTCAAAAAGTTTGAACATAGCCCTACAACAGAAAACCTTGAAAATTATAGAATATTTAGAGCCAAAGCTAGAAGATCAGTGCGTCAATCTAAACGCCAATCATGGCAATCTTATGTTTCAAATATTAACTCAAATACTCCTATTAAGGAACGTCTGGATGCAGTACGAAAAATAAGTGGTAGTATAAAAAAGAGTCCAACTGTTCATTTAAAAACTGGTGATGGCCAATATGCCAAAACAAAAACAGATATTGCAGAAAACTTTGGCTAAAAACGTTTGAAAAGAACTCTTCTTCAAGCAATTATACAAATACATTTCAACAACATAAATGTAAAAGCTGAGAAAGAGTATATTAATTTTACTTTCAACAAACGACGAAGACTATAATTCCCTTTTCTCTATTGATGACTTAATTTATTCAATCAAAACTGCAAAAGATAGTCTGCAGGCCCGGACGAAATTACTACCAGTTTCTTAAACATTTACCACCCCAATCCTTGGACTTGCTTCTTGAACTTTTTAACAAAATTTGGGGTATCTGGTGAATTTCCCAACACTTGGAAAAAATGCGTTGATTATTCCTATCCCTAAACCTGGAAAAGATTCAACTGACCCTACAAATTATCGTCCAATCTCACTTACAAGTTGCCTCTGCAAAAACATTCGAGAGAATGGAATAAATAATCGGTTAGTTTGGTATCTAGAAAATAATGGAATTATCACTAATTTTCAATCAGGTTTTCGTTAACAGCGAAAGTACAAACGATCATCTTGTACGACTTGAGACTTTTATTAGAGAACCTTTGTAAATAAACACAACACCTGGTATCAATTTTCTTTGATCTTGAGAAGGCTTACGACACTTCTTGGAAATATGGTATCCTAAAAGATCTGAAGGATGCTGGACTTAATGGCAGACTTCATCTTTTCATTTCTGGATTTTTAAACGATAGGCACTTTCAAGTAAGACTTGGTTCAACTTTTTCTCAAGACCACCAACAAGAACAAGGTGTTCCTCAAGGAAGCATACTTTCTGTTACACTTTTTGGCCTTAAAATAAACAATATTGCTAGTGTTCTTACACCAGGCATAGATTGTTCTCTATATGTAGACGATTTTCTTATCTGCTACCGATCGAAAAGTATGAGAACAATTGAACGGCAACTTCAACAAAATTTAGATAAAATTCAGAAGTGGGCAATAGAAAATGGGTTTAAATTTTCAAAGTCAAAAAACTCAATGTGTTCATTTCTGCGATTGCGAAAACAACATAATGGCCCTGAACTTTACATATCTGGTTCTAAAATTCCAGTAGTTGATGAAGCTAAATTTCTAGGAATTATATTTGATAAAAAACTTCTTTTTATACCGCATATTAAACATTTGAAAACTAAATGCCTAAAAGCTTTAAATTTACTTAAGGTTTTATCAAGTACAAATTGGGGATCAAATTCTTCCACATTAATTTTACTGAAACTATACAGAAGTCTTATCCGATCAAAATTAGATTATGGTTTCTGTAGTATATGGGTCTGCAAGAAAATCATATCTTTCAAATCTTTCCCATACATCACCAGGGTTTACGTTTAGCTTTAGGTGCTTTTCGCACTTCACCTGTAGAAAGTCTATATGCGGAAGCTGGGGAACCATCGCTTTATCTTCGTCGTAAAAAGCTATCACTTCAATATGCAACTAGAATTTCATCTAATAGGAAAAATCCAGCTAAAAAAAATATTTTTCAAACCAAGTTATACTGAAAAATTTGTTAACAAACCAAAAGGAAATTAAACCATTAGGCCTTCGTTTAAAAGATGATTTAGATAAACTTAAAATTAATGCCAGACAGTATCCTTCAAAATGACGATGAGGATGTTCCACCTTGGACTTATAATTCCCCGGAAATAAATATTAACCTTTCAAATATAAAAAAGGCATCAAATTCACCTGAATATTTCAAAAGGAAGTTTCTAGCAATTAAGGAAGAACATGAAGATTTTATACATATTTATACGGACGGTTCAAAAGAAGGTTGCAAAGTAGGTGCGGCTGTGTTTGAAAAAAAATTTACATCTAGTATGAGGTTACCAGATAATGCATCAATTTTTACTGCTGAAGCAAAAGCTATCGATTTAGCATTGTCATACATAGCACAGCATACCCACGATAAATTTGTGATATTTTCTGACTCGCTTTCTGTTTTAATATCCCATTAAAAAATTAAGAAAATCTGACAATATCATGGTAAAGAAACTTCTTTTTTACGATTTCATGATATACTAAAAAACAAAATATGTTAAATTATATTGGATTATAAGCCATTTAGGAATACGAGGGAAATGAAAAAGTAGATGCTTTAGCTAAACAATCATTAAATTTTCGAAAAACTGACTTATTGTTACCTGCTTGTGATTTTTAGACCAGCTATTAATAAAACTCGTATCATCTGAATGGAAAGCAAATTGGGACAGTGCCGTTTTTAATAAACTTCACGATATAAACCCATCTCTTGATATGTCACCATCTCTATCTCTGTCAAACCGCCGTGATCAAACAGTTCTTCTTCGATGCCGAATTGGACACACTAAAATTACCCACTCTTATCTCCTCACAAATGACAATGCCCCTTTCTGTGTGGGTTTGTAATGAAAATTTTACTGTCAAGCATTTTCTTCTTGAATGTCATGATTTTTCACAGGCCCGTAATAGATTTTATTCTGTAAATTCACTCAAAGAACTTTTTAATACAATTCTATCAAAAAACATAATTGATTATTTAAAAGAGATAAATTTGTACTCTAGGATCTAATTTGCTCATTTCTATTGTCATTTACAATGCTTTACATAATATTTTAAGCCTATTATAGCATTCGGCACGATATGGCCAGTTATGTGTTGACGTGCCGTAAAAATCCAAACAAACAAACAAACAAATAATATAATTATAGTTTTAATGTTTCAATACTTAATCACAATTTGTATTTGTGTTAATACAAATTCATAGATTATAGACAAATGTCTTTGTTAAACATGAAAATTCGACGATTGATTAAGAGTTGTAGTGAGCTCTAAGCGTAAAATCAGCCCGTTGCCTTGTTTTCCCTAAATATGAATCAATCCGGTGCCCTAAAAAAATTTCAGGGTTGTCAAAAAATACGCATGACAAATTCGTTACTGGACAAAACATTTTACTAAAACCATTAAATTATCGCGGAATGATTTTTTTCTTTAGTTGATCATGGAATTCTTGAAAAATCATAGATAATAATGACTTTTTTTGGCAATTTTATGCTCATGTTTGCTACTACTTCACTAACATGTGAAATTTGTTTTCCGATTCCAACTCATAAAAGACCATTAAAAAACCTTATAAAGTTGTATATGAATTCTTTAACCATTGCAATGTTCCGTGCAAGTAGAATATTCAAAGACTTACAGATGTAAATGTGCTTATTTTATATATTTTCTGACCTTGTCCAGCTAAAAATCCATCTTATCTGAATCAATCTGGTGAAAAAAATCCAAATCAGTTCAGGAACGAGAAAATATTCCAAATCAGTCCGGAACGATTACGCACCGTGCACAAGCACAACAAAAATATCGTGCTGAACGATTTTTAGGATCCCTGATTGAATGTACGGGGCGACTTATTACAGCCTCCACACGGCACAAACACCGCTGATGTGGTGATAAAATAGAGTGAAATAAGTATCCCTAAAGAAAGCCCAACGCAGCAAAATTGAAAATGTCCTGTATTAATGGAACGAAATTGTTTGGTCTCCATCTTTTTGGTGGTTCGGCATCTCCCGTTTTTCTGGTCCACATAATATAAACTGGTTTGTGGTTACTCAAGCTCTGTCTTTGCCCTGTCCTGTTTTTGTTTGGGGTCCGCCTGGGCTCCTTACCATTGGTTCTTGTTGCTGGGTCATATGGGGGTTGCGTTCATTGAACGCCGCCTTTCCTTGTTGATCTTGTTTATCATATTTTATTGGGATGAATTCACGATGGATATTATCTCGAACAGTACATGCACCATACTCTGGATATACGGAGAAAACTTTCCGTTTAAAGACATTGGCCAGTGCTGCCACTTGCCAGATTCCCATGTATGTACGCTTACGAAGAATATTGTTGGACGTCTTGTCGGTACAGACTTTTTCACATTACTTTCAGTTACACGCTGGCCCCGGAAGTGCTCTGAAAACTGCATACCGTTTTGACCACGCCCTTACCCGATGCTAGGGGGCGTGGACCATAACTTGCACTTTCCAGTACCGTCCATGAACAGGCTCAATCAAACCGAGCCTGCAACATTTCAATTTTGTTGTGTTTGGATTCTGTTTTACTCTATTCTGTTTGAAGTTTGACTGTCAGACAAGTAATGAAATTCGTTTCTCACCAGTTCCAACACTGTTCTTAACCGCATTTTCTCATGATTGTTCTGATAACCATATACAAATAGGCTTGCAGTTATTGGTAGGCAGTTTCCATCACGATAAATTTGACAGGATACATCCTTTTCATCACTAGGTCTTGTGGCACTGAACTAGCAGATGAGTTGTATACAATTAACTAACGTGAAACTACACTTATCTGATGAACTTCAGGAAGGTCTTGTAAAATAACATCTGCCACATTTTCTCTTCATTTCAGAATAACAATTGCTTTCTAACAGCTCAGAATATATTTTGACAATGGCAAGTTCTTTGATGATTTGTGAGCGTGGGCGGTGACTTGCACTTTCCCAGTTACAGTCCATGAACAAGCTCAATCAAACGAGTGCCTGCAACATTTTCAATTTTGTCGTGTTGGGCTTTCTTTAGGGATTCTGTGTGTCTCTATTTGATTTTGCCTTCTTCTCGGGGATCCCCATCTGCAGATGTTTTTAAATTCAAAATTTCACCATTATCGTGTTAATGTTGAATTCTGCTTAAGCCGGTGCTAGGGGCGTGGACGTTAACTTGCACTTTTCCAGTACCGTTCATAAACAGGCTCAATCAAGCCGAGCCTGCAAAATTTTCAAATTTTGCCGTGTTGGGCGGCGTATGGTCCCCAAGTAAAACCGAGTCTGCAATTTTCATGTAAAATATGATAACCAAGATCAACAAGGAAAGGCGGCGTTCAATGAACGCAACCCCCATATGACCCAGCAACAAGAACCAGTGGCAAGGAGCCCAGACGGACCCAAGACAGGACAGGGCAAAGACAAAGCTCGGACAGGTTAATCACTAAATGATAAATAATTTGTAACCGATTAGGTATTCAAAGAAAACAAATAAATGATTGGATAATAGGCCCACAAAGGGGACAGGAGACCGGGGAGGGGGTTAATCAAATATGATAAACAAGATCAACAAGGAAAGGCGGCGTTCAATGAACGCAACCCCCATATGACCCAGCAACAAGAACCATGGCAAGGAGCCCAGGCGGACCCCAAACAAAAACAGGACAGGGCAAAGACAGAGCACGGACAGGTTAATCATTAAATGATAAATAATTTGTAACTGATTAGAAATAAAAACTAGAGGTAATGGGGGAGATATTTACCGTAGACGAGAAAACAAGTTTTTACTCTTTTTACACCAGTCTTTTGTCAAAAGTGCATTTAAATTGTACACACATCAAAGATATTTAGCGCTTTAACTAAAGTTTTTTTGTAATTCACAAAATATTCTAGTGAGCTTTCCCCCCCCCCCCTCCGAGTATGAGTGTACTTAAGTACATTTTCCCTCAGGGAATAAGTTGTACACTATGTTGTTTTTTGTCCTGCAGCATTTTCAATTTTTGCAGTGTTGGGCTTTCTTTAGGGATTCTGTATATCTATTTTTCTATAGGGTTCTTATTTTCTTTACTTTTCTCTTCTGCAATAACTTTTTACTGTGGTCATCTGCATTAAGTTTTTATCCCCCGCCGATGGAATCGGGAGGGGGATAGTTAGTTTTTGGCGTTGTCCATCCGTCCGTCCGAATTTTGTTTCCGGAAGTTAGTTCTCTGCAACTACTGGCTGGAATTCAACGAAAACTTTATGGGAATCATCAATATCAAGAGGAGATGCGCATCTGACTGTCCGTTTGTTGCCGTCCGTCCGTCCGAATTTCGTTTCCGGAGTAGTTCTCTGCAACTACTGGCTGGAATTCAACGAAAACTTTATGGGAATCATCAATATCAAGAGGAGATGCGCATATCGTCGGCTTGTTCCGGTGAGACACTTTAACTCGGAGTTATTGCCCCCTTGATTAGTTATGTAGTATGCATATAGAGTAAAAATCGTTTCCCGCGCTACTTCTCTGCAACTAATGGTGGAATTCAACGAAACTTTTATGGACAATCATCAATACCAAGAGGAGATGCGCATATCGTCGGCTTGTTCCAACGGTCAGACACTTTAACTCAGAGTTTATGGCCCTTGATTAGTTATGCAGTATGCATATGGAGTAAAAATCGTTTCGCCCGCGCTACTTCTCTGCAACTACTGGCTGGAATTCAACGAAACTTTATGGGAACCTTCAATACCAAAAGGAGTATGCGCATGTCGTCGGCTTGTTCGGGTCAGACACTTTAACTCAGAGTTATGGCCCTTGATTAGTTATGCAATATGCATATGGAGTCAAAAAATCATTTCCGGAAGTAGTTCTCTGCAACTACTGGCTGGAATTCAACGAAACTTTATGGGAATCATCAATATCAAAAGGAGATGCACATTCGTCGGGCTTGTTCCGGTCAGACCCTTTAACTCAGAGTTATGGCCTTGATTAGTTATGTAGTATGCATATAAGTAAAAATCGTTTCCGCACTAC
Organism: Ruditapes philippinarum; assembly: GCF_026571515.1. NCBI lineage: Eukaryota > Metazoa > Mollusca > Bivalvia > Venerida > Veneridae > Ruditapes > Ruditapes philippinarum. The sequence goes on from NW_026859175.1 coordinate 10,187, forward strand.
TTCTCTGCAACTACTGGCTGGAATTCAACAAAACTTTATGCGGAACCTTCCAATACCAAGAGGAGATGCGCATATCATCGGCTTGTTCCGGTCAGCACACTTTAACTCAGAGTTATGCCCTTGATTAGTTATGCAGTATCCATATAGAAAAATATTTGTTTCCTCGCTACTTCTCTGCTACCACTGGCTGGAATTCAATGAAAAACTTTATGGGATTACTAAGAGGAGATGTGCATATAGTCACCTTGTTCCAGTCAGATACTTATAACTCAGATTTAGGCCCTTGATTAGTTATGTAGTATGCATACATCTCATCAATTCCAGATTTTACTATTTAACACAAAGTTATGGCTCTGTTTATTTCCCTGAATATTTATCAAGTTCAAAGAATATTACTGTTTATGCCATGATTAATATATAAATAAAGCCTTATGTCTTCAGTTGTTGTGTTAATAATAACCAGTACTTGGCGGGGGATATAAATTCAACGAATTTGCTTGTTAGGCCCTATTTTTGTAAAATTTAGCATAATAAAAATAAAAATCTTTTTAACAGTAAAATACCAACCATCGTAAAATACTGTTACCCTCGGCAAACCTCTTGGGGCAACAGTATATTCCTCGGGATAATATATTTACTGTTACCCACAAAATATGATAAACAAGATCAACAAGGAAAGGCACGTGTTCAGTCTCATGTACAGATTCGATCAAATATGATAAACAAGATCAACAAGGAAAGGCGGCGCTCAATGAACGCAACCCCCACACGACCTAGCAACAAGAACCAACGGCAAGGAGCCCAGGCGGACCCCAAACAAAAACAGGACAGGGCAAATTACAGAGCACGGACAGGTTAATCATTAAATGATAAATCATTTGGAACTGATTAGGAATTCAAAGAAAATAATAATAGGCCCACAAAGGGGAAGGGGACAGGAGACCGGGGGGGGGGGGGGGTAATCAAAGAAATAAAACTAGAGGCAATGGGGAAGATACTTACCGTAGACGAGTCTGCAATTCTCTTGTAATTTTGTTGAGATTAAAATATGAAAAACAAGATCAACAAGGAAAGGCGGCGTTCAATGAACGCAACCCCCATATGACCCAGCAACAAGAACCAATGGCAAGGAGCCCAGGCGGACCCCAAACATAAAAAGGACAGGACAAGCTTCCGAAGGATCACTTCATTTTCAGATTTTATAAAAGCAGGTGTCCAATGCTTTGTGGCAACTGAAAAAAGTTGTCCCGTACTTCACTTCAGTGTTTTATTTTCTGGTCCTTTGGGTTTATGAAGAATTTAGACATCAAGCCGGTGCCAGAGGGCTTTTAGGGATGTTGCACTTTTCATTGTCTCACTGTACAGACTAATCAAAAAGGTCTGCAATGTTCATGTAATTTTTAGATTAATGCTTCCGAGG
>NW_026859176.1:0-13564 GCF_026571515.1 Ruditapes philippinarum
GGATGAAAATGGTCGTTTCATCTTGAACAAAAGTAATTATCACACTGACATTAACTTTCACAGGAGGGGCGGGTCAAACGCACCACCGTAGATTCACTTCAGTAGTTTCCTACGCATTTACCCAGAGACGTGCTGCATTTCATTTATCAGCTAGTATATCACTATAAACTGTATATATCTCAATAACACATCGACTGTTAGAGTCTTGTCATCACTAATTGGCCCTCTGTATTCTTATCTAATGGTCCTAACGCTGAAGGATCAAGTTTCTATAGATGCAGTTTTTCATAAAATACACTCACTTTTATAAGTGATAATCACCGGTAGGAAGTTAGCAGTAGCAGTGAGCAGTAGCAGTAACACAATTATAAAACGCGAAGTTGGCAGTAGCAGTAGCACAGCAGTAGCAGCAAGAAAATTATAAAACGTGAAATTGGCAGTAACAGTAGCAAAATTATAAAACGTAAAATTGGTAGTAGCAGTAGCAGAGCAGTAGCAATCAAAGAGGAGATCTTAAAAAAATTGATATTTGTATTTGAAACATTTATATGTCAGTTTTGATAAAAAAGAAAGAGACTCAGAAAACCCATCAAAGTTAGTCATTTATCATTGTGACATCGTAATATACCTTCAATAATAACTATCTAGATAAATGTCTTTCACGGGATTCGAATCCACAGGGAAAAGGGTCAAGTAATTGAATGAGCGACCTTAAAAGTAAACATCAACCGCTTACATTTCTTAATTGATTCCTATAGATATACTGTCCTCATCCTTGAATAAAATATTTTAATCACAGAAATTTATTTAAATCTTTGAAATTCTAACTTAATGCCTTTAACTTGAATAAAGGAATATATTAAGTATGTACCAGAAGTTGCGTTTCTTATAACAGGTCAAGTAAGTTTAAGTCTTAAAAACTGACACTATAGTGACCACTTATATCGTGTAGAATTTTAAACATAATATATCTACTTTCTGTAAAGTCAAAACATGTTTATTTTATGTTTCCAAAGAGACTGTGTAACAATTGTCAATATTTTCTAGCATAGTATATCTTTAAAGAAGATTAAAGAAGAATGAAAGAAACACCTAACTATACAAAAAAGAAGAAAGGGGTACAATAATAATTATAAAACGTCCCCCTTATTCACCGCTGCAGCGTTTGACCAACCGCTCTTGTGAAACTTTGGCCAGTGTGATATACGGTCGTAGTGATATTAACTTTTATTCAAGATGAAACGACCATTTTAATTGGCTGTAATAAGTCGTGGCCACGAGATAATAAATCGTGGCCACAAGATTATAACTCGTGGCCACGAAATAATATCTTGAGGCCACAAGATAACAACTCGTGGCCACGAGATAATAAGTCGTGGCAATGAGATAATATCTTAAGGCCACGAGGTAATAAGCCGTGGCCACAAGAAAATAAGTCGTGGCCACAAGATAATAACTCGTGGCCACGAGATAATATCTTGAGGCCTCAAGATAATAAGTCGTGGCCACGAGATAAAATAAAACTGCAAATGTCACCTCTATGCCACCGTATAAATGTTTTATTAATTTTACCACTTGAAATATCTGAAAAATTGTGACCATATAACAAATTACTATAATAGTAAATTGTGAATGTATTCCTAGAAATAAAAGATGTTTCGAAAAATATCCTGTTCTGTCATCCATTTACTTGATAAATTTTGGTGCCATGTTGAACCCCATTTTAGATATGATGTAGATGTTAAAAGGCAGTGAACATCAGTTAAATTTCGTTTTCTGTTTTAATGACTTGTAACAGGTTAGAAATAAAATTTATCATAATAGAGTTGCATGACGGCTACAAAGCTAGCTGCACTTCATTTCAAGCCTTTTTCACAATTTGCAATATTCCTGAATATTTAGACCAAATGATGTCGCAAATGAAGACGTAAACAATGTCGAAAATTAATTAACATGTTAGAAAAAAATAGTTTGTAAAACAATTTATAACTTTTACATGATTATCACTTGATAACTCCATCAGTGAATGCACTACAATAAATTTTGGTTTCCATCTCTTAAATCCTAATGATTTTTACGTTTGTCAGATACCAGACATGTTAATGTATGAAAGTAAATTATGCTATAAGTAAATTTAAACTTTTCTTAAATATGCTTAATATGTCCACAACGACTTATTTTTAATTTGTGGCCATTCTGGATGCCGTTCTGTGACTAAAATATACACTGATAGGAGTAAAATTTAATGTTAACGTTAAATTACAGCAAGAGACAGTTTATTGTGAATATAAAACATTTTTATAATGAATTGTAAATTGCAAAAATTGTAAATTGCAACCCTTAGATAGAACACATTTAAATAATCTAACGTCTGCTATTGTTAGGAAATACATTTTGCTTACTTTCTTCCTTATTTCAGTTCACAATTACCATTAACTACAAGATATCATTTTGAAATATCTAAAATTATATGACCCCAAAGTGCGGTCGTCTGCTTGATGTTAAAATGTGCATATGTATCTTTGTAACGCACTTTGGAGTTACACTTTGACACCAAAGTGCGGTTACGGTAAGGGTCGGACCCCAAAGTGAGTTTGACCTCAAAGTGCTGTGTTAAACCGCACTATTGGGTCAAACTCTCTTTAGGGTCTAACCCCAAGAAGGTGTGTAAGCGGCCGGATAGCTCAGTCGGTAGAGCCGCGGTACGGTATTCCGAGAGTCCCGGGTTCGAGTCACGGGTCGGACTTGATATACTACTCCGTATCTTCGGAAGATCTTATTTTCCAATCAAGCGGACAGAACAGTATCCGGAAGACTCTCCAAATTGCGCCTACCAAAAAGGTGGTGCGATTGGAGTAAACCACGTGACATATGCAATCCAAAATGGTCGAACGCCGCACATTGTTCAAATGCGAAGAGTGCTTTAAATGTTTTTTTTTCGATGAATGTGTTCAGCAAGCACCCTTGTCGCCAACCGAATGCAAGTGAGTAGAATAATAACGGTAAACAAAACATACAAACCCCTTTAACATATCTTATGTTGTGATCGATACTGTATCAGGACGGTTCACTTCGCCCCCTGGACGTTTCGACCAAGGTCTTTTCACTTCCTAGACGTTTCGGCCCAGTTATTTTCGACAACTGTTTACCATCAACAATAATTATTCTTAGTTTCTATTTATCAATATCAGAATATATAATTTCTATCAACAATTAACTATAAATAAACCATATTAATTTTTTTGCCACTTTTCATGTGGAAGCTTGTCTGGATTGCTTATGTACATCTTTGGTATAAATTTCCATTTTGCTATTATTTAAATACATAAATTTAAGTTTCTTATGCTATATTTCAGGTTGAATTTATCATATTAATTGTTGTAATATAATTATATTATTCAAGTGTAAGGTATTACATTCATTTACTGCACAATTACGTTTGCAGTCCGAGGCGCACAAAGGCTATATATAACAATTTTAAGACGTACATCGGCAATTAATTGGCAAAATATTTATCCGATAATAAAGTTGTACATGTATTATATTCTTTGAAACACTGATGAATTATCAAATATAGGTCTTTGAACTTTTAAAGTTTATTTTAAAAAAAGGAGTCTGGCAAATGGTGTGGATTATTTTAATATTATCCTTTAGCACAATCAGATGGGTATTGGCTGTACAGTTACAAATGAACGACTGTATTATTGAAACAGCTGAGTCTGCCCAATGTAATTTATGTATGTTACAATTTTGCTTTTAAATAAGTTCCATCACATTACAGATGAACACAGTGATATGCCTAAAGGACCAGTGAACATGCCTACAGGACCCATAAGCATGCCAACAGGACCAGTAAACATGCAAATAGGATCAGTGAACACGCCTACAGGACCAGTGAACATGCCTACAGGACCAGTGAACATGCCTACAGGACCAATGCTAAATCTATCAGGTGAGTGCTGCTGATTGGATAAAAAGTGATACTAAACTAATTTTGATTGGTATCTTGTTGCAGTTTAAAAAATATTCATTTGCCATATCCATGAACTACCTTGCTTCTTTTGTTCTTTTGGCAGTTGGTATAATTATAATGCATTAGTATTTTGTATGGAAGTCAAAATACTATTGTGTTTACATTTTGCTACCTTTGCGACATATTACCCCACTTTCAGCCCTACTTTCATCAGCTGTTAAACATCTAACATGCTCTATATCAATTATTAAAACATTATTTAACACATGTTTGACATTTCTTAAGAATTAAATAAATATGGATTTCTGAGGCATAATGTGCCTTTAAGAAATATAAACTGAAAATATCATTTTTTAATCCCCTTCCACAAAGCAGGGAATGGTTTCCGTCTGTCAGTCCGTCTGTACACACATATAACTACCTAGGGGGCTATAGAATTAATAGATAACAGTAAATTTCCTTTGTGCTATTCATTAAGTAAGTTTCTTGTCTTTCAGATAACCAGAATTGCACAGATTTTGAGTTTTCGGGGATCAATTTAACAGAGGATATGAACAACAACTTGGTACATGAGCAAATAAAGGTCCAGGAGGAAGAGGAGATGTCGTTAAAATGGTCAAAACAGGCAACCCTCTTACTTATTAGCGAGTATAACGAAAGGCTAGATAAGATAGAATCGGGAAAATTAAGACAGAACAGAGCATTTAAAGAAATAAGTAATGAGCTGAGCAAAGCAGGGTATATGTTTACTAAAGATCAGTGTACTGGGCGAATAAAAACTATCACTGGAGCTTACAAGCTTGTAAAAGACCATAACTCAAAAAGTGGAAATGACAAGAAGTCATATGTATTTGAAGAAGAACTTGATGAACTTTATAAAGCATTACCCAATATAAAACCATCATATGTTCTCGGCACCCTTCACCAAGAAGAAGTTGCACAATCTTATAAAGAAACTGAGAGTAAGAAGAAAGTAAAGATAAGACACGGTGACTCGGATTCAGAAGGTACATTTAATGAAAGCACACCAAAAGTCAGAAAAACACAGGCTTCTACTGTAATTTCTTATTTAGAGACAGTTACCAAAACCATAGATGAAAGACACAGGCAGGAACAAGCGAAAAACGATGAGCGGCATAAGGAAAGGATTGGCATTTTCAGAGAACTGATTGATACTTTAAAGGAGAAGAAATAGATAAATAGAGGTAAAGCTTGTGGTTTTAATTATTTGATAGTGGGCAGCATACTTTTAGCCCCTCTTATTTTATGGAGTGAATTGACATGTATTTTATTTTTGTGTGTGCAAAACTTGCTTACCAAGAATAAAGGATGTTTCTGTACAAGTAAAATTAAGACAAATTTTGTAGTAAATGAATATTTAGTAGTGTTACACCTAAGATTATAGATGACAACGATATAGTAGTATTCTGGTATTAATTATAGTATTCGGAACTGTTTGGTTTTGTACCTTAAGTGATATATAGAAAAACGTGTTTACAGAAATAAAAAGCCATTCATTGAAATTTCTCTACTTATTTTATATCCCTGAGGCAGAATTATAAAAGTGGCGACGAGTATAAACATTTGTTATCACCATGCCTTTGTTTGGGAAGATAAGTGAATTTCAGGAGGGCAAGGAAAGCTTTCTAAACTACGAAGAACGGTTGTCTCAATTCTTCGAAGCTAATAAAGTGCCGAATGAAAAAAAAGTTCCTGTTTTTCTGTCAGTTATTGGATCGTCGGCATATGGTATTCTTAAGAACCTAGTTGCACCTGCACTCCCCAAGGATAAAACATATGCTCAGCTTGTGGAACTCTTGAAAAATCATTATAACCCTAGGCCTCTAACCATTTCTGAACGTTTCAAATTTAATAAACGCAATCAAAAAGAGGGAGAAAATGTATCCGAGTATGTGGTTGAACTTAAACGTTTGTCTACTTACTGTGATTTTGGAACATTTTTGGAGGACGCATTGCGTGATCGGTTAGTCTGTGGTTTAAAGTCGGAAACAATTCAAAAGAAACTGTTAGCTGAGGAAGCCTTAACATTCGATTCGGCTGTGAAAATTAGTACTGCCATGGAAATGGCTGAGAAAGATACAGTGTCCTTTGGTGGTGTTGAAACAGCCACAGTCAATAAAGTGAAAACAAAGTCATTTTCCACAGTGAAGAAGTCTGATACCAAGCCGGGTACTACTTTGCGTAAGAAATATGAGTGTTATCGTTGTAATGGGAATCACCATTCAGATTCTTGTATGCATAAAAATAGTAAATGCTACAATTGTGGAAAAATTGGTCACTTAGCAAACAAATGTAGAAATCGAAAAGTGAAGAAAACTAACTTTGTTGAAGAATCAAGTGATGATGACGTTGTGTTGTTGGTTTATTCAAATTCAGATAACAAATCAAATCAACCATTCAAGGCAAGTTTGATGCTTGATAATGAAGATGTGTTGTTTGAACTAGACACAGGTAGTTCAAGAACTTTGATCAATCAAGCTACTTACCACGACAAGTTCAGTTGTAATAAACTTTGTCCAACTAACATCAAGCTTAAAAGTTATTCGGGTCAGAGCATAGACACTTTAGGTGAAATAACTGTATATTGTGAGGGAAAGTTATTAAAAGCTATAATCGTCAAAGGAAATAAGCCAAATTTGTTAGGTCGTGATTGGTTGAAAGAAATACATCTAGACTGGAAAACAATTTTTGCAAGTGTTAATAAAGTTGATAACTCTAATGACATTAGTTCTGTAGAAATTTTAAAACAAAAATACGCGGAAGTATTCATAAAAAATCAAAAACCAATTAAAGGGTTCACTGCAACTATACACTTGAATAACAACAGCAAACCATGGTTTCACAAAGCTCGTCCTGTACCGTATGCGCTAAAGGACAAAGTGACGGAAGAATTGAAAATTCTTGAAAAAGATGGTATTATTGAACATGTTGATAACAGCTCCTGGGCAAGTCCACTAGTTGTGGTACCCAAGGCAGACAAAAAAAGTTTACGCCTGTGTGGGGATTACAAAGTTTCAATTAATAGGGAAATAAGTGAAGACCAATATCCACTACCAAATGTTGATGATATGTTTGCCAAACTTGTTGGGGAAAAAAGTTCACCAAGTTGGATCTTACGCAGGCATACGCTCAGCTTGAACTTGACAAGAACTCCAGGGATTTACTAACAATCAACACACATATGGGATTGTACAAATATAATCGTTTAGCCTATGGAGTGAGTTCTGCACCTGCGATATTTCAGTCAGTAATGGACACTGTACTAGCTGGTATTTCTTTCTGGGGTTGTGTGCCGTATAGACGACATCCTTATTACAGCTCCATCTGATGAGGTCCATCTACAGCGACTTGAGGAGGTGTTGCAACGCCTTCATGCTCACAACATTAAGTTGAATGTAAACAAGTGTGTTTTCATGACTGAAAGTGTTATATTTATGGGACATCGTATAGATGCAGAGGGTATCCATCCTACGGACGACAAGGTTCAGGCCATTATGAAAGCACCAGTGCCTACAGATGTGGGAAAACTAAAATCTTACCTGGGACTCTTAAATTATTATGGTTCGTTCATGCCAAACTTGTCCACAATGCTTCATCCATTACATAAATTGTTACGCAAAGGAGAAAAATGGGAATGGTCAGTTAAATGTCAAGAAGCATTTGATCGCTCCAAAGAAGAACTTTCAGGTACAGGGGTACTTGTTCATTATGATGAAAAGAAGCCTGTGATTTTAGCATGTGACTCTTCGGCATACGGTATTGGTGCAGTTATCTCCCATGTCATGGATAATGGTACAGAGAAACCCATTGCGTACGCTTCTCGGACTTTGAGTTCGGCTGAAAGAAACTACTCTCAGGTAGAGAAGGAGGCTCTTGGAATTGTGTTCGGAGTGAAGAAATTTCACAAATATCTCTATGGACGTAAATTTACACTTTTAACTGATCATACAGCGTTGACAACAATATTTGGTCCTACAAGAGGAGTCCCTACCTTAGCAGCCTCCCGTTTACAAAGATGGGCAATTCTTCTATCAGGGTACCAGTATGACATTAAGTATCGCAAGTCTTCGGCGCATAGCAACTGTGATGGGTTATCACGATTGCCTATAATAAGTGAGGAGGTTGAAGATTCAGAGGATTTAGTTTCCTTCATTGAGGATCTTCCAGTTGAAGCTAGTGTCATTGCAAATGCAACAAGAAAATCTCCACTTCTGAGTAAAGTCATTGATTTCGTGTTAAGTGGGTGGCCTAAACATAACAATGATTCAAGGCTACGACCATTTTTCAGCAAACGATTTGAGCTTAGTTTTGATCATGGATTGTTACTTTGGGGGCTTACGAGTGGTAATTCCAGAGACTTTGCAGAACACTATTCTCACAGAACTGCATGATCAACACATTGGAGTAAACCGTATGAAATCTCTTGCTCGCGGTTATGTATGGTGGCCTAACTTGGACGCAGAAATTGAACACATTGCGGCCACCTGTGAAACTTGTCAGTCGTTGAGAAAAAATCCCGGCAGAAGCACCATTACATCCATGGGTTCGCGCTTCACGCCCTATGGAACGTATTCATATTGACTTTGCAGATTTTAAGAACCAGTCATTTTTGATATTAATTGACAGTTACAGCAAGTGGCTTGAAGTACTTCCAATGAAAAGCACAACAAGTGAAAAAAAACAATTGACAAACTAAGATGTATTTTTAGTTACACAGGATTACCGAGGAACTGGTTTCAGACAATGGTCCACAGTTTACATCAGTTACTTTCAAGGATTTTATGAAAAACGACGGGTATTAAACACACACTTACTCCCCCTTATCACCCATCTTCAAATGGACAGGCAGAAAGGGCTGTCCAGATTGTTAAAAATGCTTTGAAAGCAAGAATTAAGGATAATAGTACAAGAATCAACACTTTAAGTCTTACACATCTTCTTGCAGACTTTTTATTAAAATACAGGATAACCCACATACTACCACTGGGATTGCTCCGTGTGAGTTGTTCATGAATAGACAGTTACGTACAAGATTGAGTTTAGTAAAACCTTCTAAAGACAGTAAAGTAAAAGACAGTCAAACGAAAATGACAGTCAATCATGATAAATCTTCAAAATTGAGAATATTCGAAAAGGGTGATCGAGTGGCCGTAAAGACCACAATTAATGGGAACAAATGGAGTGGAAACCAGGTGTCATTCATAAGGTACTTGGAGCCGTTTCCTATTTGGTACGTTGCAACAACCGTCTAAGATTCTGTCATGTTGACCATCTAATTGCGCGATATACAGAGTGGTCATCTAGTGAGCCCTCAAGTGAGTTGCAGGCTCCCAATCAGAATTCTACACATTCTGAAGGTTGTGTCCCAAACCATGAACCTTTGGTGGAGGTCTCGTCTCAACCATCTCAACCACTTGAACCAATACCTAATCAATTACCTTCAAACCCACCGCCTTCACCTGTGCCAACTTCTGGAACAACTGAGTCAAGTCCAGTGAAGGAAAGACCGAAACGTATCGTTAAAACACCACAAAGACTGAAAGATTATGTTTTAACCAAATATTAGTGCTTAACCAAATATTAGTGCATACACTGTGTTTAAGGCTATAATAATGCCTGTGATGCACTACAGAACTCTGGTTCTGTTTAAATTCAGTATTCTTATGGTCATATTGTAAATTTTACATTTCTTTAAAACAACAAGTTTAATTTTTCAGACAGTCTCACGTATATAACACTGTTCACGAGATCTTTGTAATAGATTAAAATCTAGTTTTATTTTGGACAGTTCTAGTCAAGACAAAATAGTATTAATATGTAAACAATATAAAAAGTGTGACTTGTATGTGTATATGAACTCATACTTCTTTCTTTAAATAGGGGAAGAATGTAGTAAATGAATATTTAGTAGTGTTACACCTAAGATTATAGATGACAACGATATAGTAGTATTCTGGTATTAATTATAGTATTCGGAACTGTTTGGTTTTGTACCTTAAGTGATATATAGAAAAACGTGTTTACAGAAATAAAAAGCCATTCATTGAAATTTCTCTACTTATTTTATATCCCTGAGGCAGAATTATAAAAAATTTGACCTTGTTTGGTTAAAGTATTTCATTTTAACGTTTTACTAAAAGGAAGGAAGCACCTTCTCTTAAGTTTTAAGTGTTTACGTTTTACTGAAAGGAAGGAAGCACCTTCTCTTAAGTTTTAAGTGTTTTAAGTGTTTAAGTCTATTAAGACGGTATTATTAGCTTTTGTGACCTCCCTTAATCCATAGTCCTGTCGTCACTGAAATTTTCTTGTTTAAGAACTTGGATCAGTTTGGTTACAATTGAAGTATGAAGTAGGGTCAAATCAAACTATTTCTTTTAATGCAATAGGGCCTGTATTTTTACATTTGATATTCATGCAATGTTATCAGAATTTTCTGGAAAAAAAGAAGGAAAAAACTAGTTCAAATTCAAAATATGGGTCATCTTGGTATCTAAAAGGTCATCTGGTCAAATTAAAGAGAAACCGTGTACTGTTACACTTTTTTGCAAGATTATTACAGGTGTTCATTAAGTGAGTGTTTCTTACGTGAGCGCAAAGTAACTAGTACTCTTTTAAGCCGGGTGCTTTTCTAGTCAAGAGAAGTTCATGTGTTTAACTTTGTTTGAAAATATTGATAGACAATTGTGATAATTAGTTTTATTTTTTATTGTTTTATTTAATAAATATATTACTCTGAATACTCTTATCAAGAAGACAAACATATTTGATTACTACTCAGCTGTATTTTCATATGTTTATTTGAAAAAAAAAAAGAATTAAAACTTGTTTTTTTTTTTTTTTGCACGATATCTGTTGATGTGATTGGAAATATGATCTACACTAAAGTCATTTGAATATTACATGTATTTATCAATGGAACATGAAACACTTTCCTTTCAAAATGAATAACAAAATATCATTTGATTTTTTAATAGCATTTAATAATTACCACATTGTACATTAAAATTAAATCTGTTTTGCGCATTGAATTCCATTAACAGCTATGTAACTGTTGCGCAACAGCATTGCGTTTTGCAAATGGCCTGTCTATCGTTTACATCTTGTGCATGTACAGGTGGATTATTTTACCAACATCCAGGTCATTAAAATAGTTTTCTTTTTCGTCTTCGTTTGATATACAGATGTTATGAAACACAGCATGTAATACAAATTTGCACAGCTGTAATGTCACTCTTGAACGTTTTCGAAATTCTACCCTTTAACAAGGAGAAGATCTTCCAATAACTTGTCTTGTTAAAAATTTTCTTTACATGCGTCTGGTTTACAATTCCTTATTGAAGTTATTAATTATGCTTAAAATAAGGAAAACATCGTTTGTTTTTCGTACCCAATTTGAAGAATTTGCAATGGAACATTGTTGTTGTTGTTTTATATGTATTAGCAAAACTTGTAGAACAATTCTCCCTGATAGGCTGAACATTATTGCCGCACTTTTGAAGTCTCAAACGTATCTGCATACGTCGAAATTTCGTTACAAAATTACACACGGGGTGGGGGAAATAAAATCACGTGTACCGAAAAATTGAGTCGGTGACTCCCCCTAATTATTTTAGTTATTTTGACTAAGTATATGCTTTTTAGAGGACGATTAAAGAAAAAAATTCAAAAAATTTTATTTCACCAGGAATTTTTTAATAAGCCGCTTTAAAGCCGAAATTGCGGCTAAACTGAACGTCAAATTTTACACAAAATTGACAATTTTCTTTCAATTACTCAAACAATTTTCGGCGTTAAAACAATAAATTTTATATCTGCTTAAAGGAAAATATAAATTTCCCCGTCGAATGCTGTAGTATTTAGATATTTTGTCCGCCAATGGCGTTGAAATACCCGTAACAGTTGCCAAGAATAACGGCAACGACGTCATGTTCAAAAACGGGCTTTGATGGTCAACTTTTGACGTCATGTGTACAAAAATTGGCTGAAACTATTGAAATAAAATCAACGAAATCCAATCAGAAATATGGTCAATTTTTTTGCATGCCAATTTTCAAGACGCTACTCGAAAAGTTCGCAAAGTGTCGCGTTCTACCTTAAATGGCCGTTATCTCGAAAAAGGTATTAGCAACCATGTTGTAAGTAAAAAGTCTCCATCTCCCAATTAGATGTTTTGTTCTACACAGTTTTGTCTATTTATCCTATAACTCTGAATTTTTAATAAAACGTGAATCGTGGCAAGCTTCCAGGCAAACCACATAGCAGTGAGTAAAACGTAAAATTGCTTGACAAACCAGCCTATAAGTATAATTGAGTGGTAACCTTTACGGTTAACATATGTTTGGGAATGTTCTTTGGGTGGCCTTATCTGTATGTGGGACTGTCTAAAGCTCTTTTACATCAGGAAAGCCTCTCTTATCAGTAAAGGCCCCCTGTACAATATCAACATTTTGATCTTTTGGGCACACCAATGTACTTTTTCACAAAATGTTGTAAAACAACTTCACGAATCCGCTGAGCTTACACGTAATACTGTGAATTCAAGTAACATTAAAAGCGTCAGCTGTCCGACAGAGTGGTTCAAGACTACCAACATGCCATAAAAATATCAACAGCTCTTTGTGAACTGGTACAGCTAAACGTTCCACTTGGTGAAACTTTGAAAAAATTAATCCAAATGTTTCCCACTTTGCATAGATAACCTCGAAGGTGGCTCATTGAAAAACAAAAGAACCGCTGGAAATCGTCCAATGTGTATCACTTAGGTATGACTTCTTCTACATAAAAGTTCCAATTTTCTCTTTCTTGTCCCTTCCCCTGGAAGAAGACAAAACATTATTATGGTAGTAACAGCTATTACAACTTACAAGCACAGAAAAGGTAGCATTCCAGGGATTTTCTGCCAAGTTAATAGCCGTTAGGGTTATATTCCAAAACCATTATAGTATCTGTTTTCCCCCATTCACAGACAAGAAAAATTATAAAAAATCCCAAAATTGAAAGTTTCAAAATAGAAAGTTCTGAAAATCCATGAAATATGAGGGATGGCTTGTCATGAATATACTGTGAATATGTTATCATTTAAACATTATTGAAAATTGTAGTTAAATACTTTTTCCCAATTTAAAGCAAAACCACGCTTAAAAATTCCCGATCCTCAGAGTCTTAGTCATGCTACCGAAAATACTTAATTCTAATTAGTGACATATTTAAACGCAATGCCATGATTTAAACGCCACATGTATGTAATAAATGTCTCAAATGTAAAAAAATATCTAAATAATGTAGAAAACGATCTATGGTTTTATAAGTTGCTTTTAAAAATAGTTCATATTTATAAATCGCTTATCACATGGGTCTTATTACTTAAAATTACCGTTAGAGTGGTACGAAAATATTTCGGTACGAATTGATGAAAAAATCAACAAACGTGCATTCAGGTGCTATGTTCCTCAGAATATGACTTTACAGTGCAAGAAGTAATGGTCCTTGAAATACAGCTGAAAATCATTGTCTGATTCTCCTTCGTTAGAGCTACTTGAGTCCTCGACCAACATTTGCATTAATCGCAAC